>NC_087259.1:20677500-20986250 GCF_037042905.1 Lytechinus pictus
TCATCATCTTCATCATCATCATCATCATCATCAACATCATCATCATCATCATCATCTTCATCATCATCACCTATACTGTCAGTCATTACAATTACAAAGTCTGCAATCACCATCATCATCATCATCATCATCATCATCATCATCACCATCATCATCATCATCACCATCATCATCATCATCATCATCATCATCACCTATACTGTCAGTCATTATAATTACAAAGTCTGCAATCACCATCACCATCATCATCATCATCATCATCACCATCATCATCATCACCACAATCGACATCAAGCAATCTGCTCATGATGGTTTTCTTCATACATGATTTATATTCATGGATTAATTGTTCATGGGGGGGGGGGTTTAAAGAAGGTTTTTCCAATATATTTTTCCTGTATTTGAACGTAAATTGCTTGTACATGAAAACGAGTTCACATACTTTTTATGTTTCATTTTGTATTATGTTTTAAACCGCAGAAATGATTCAGACAATCAATAAAATCAAACATCATCAACATTATCATATAATTATCACCTCATTGCCAAGTTTGATGCCCATCTCTTCTGCAACTCTTGCAGCTACGCTCATAGCAGCAACCCTCCTGGGTTGGGTGCAACCAATCTTCATTCCTTTCTTGGTAAATCCCTGGAAGAAAAAAATTTAATGAGAAATATGAGATCACCACCTCAAGACACAATGGCCCGTATTCTGAAGTCAGGTTTAACTTTGACCACGGTCTAACTCTGTGCTAAATTTATAGGGAGCCAAAAATTCTGTTTATATCGTATATTTCTTTTGTTTACTATTTTGTTTCCTTTTGCTTTCATAATGAAGAAAAATCCTTCAGTTATCATTCCCAGACAATTGTGAACAATTTGAGTGTCAAATGAGTTAATGAATTGGATGTGTACTGTTAACGATTTGTCCCCCAATTGGCTCTCCATACTTAAACCAGAACTTTAAACCAGGGTTTAATTTAAACCTGAGTACAGAATACGAGCCAATGTGAATACATATCGGCCCTGTTACACAAAGTACAACTGATTGTTGGGCTGATTTGAAAGTTGATGTTATTGGTAATTATGTGCAATCAATTCTACAAATCAATTTTTAATGATCAATTTGTGTAACAGTTTCCAGCCGGTAAAAGGAAGTTGATCCCTTAAACGGTTCCTTATTTCAGAATCTGTTGAAAAATACCATTTTCTAGTGTCCTTTTTTGCAGCCTTTCTCAACAGATGTCAAGGTAACAAATAGCAGGAAAAAAATGCGAAACTTATTTTGAGAAAATGGAGTCCAAACTTAACATCATATTTCCATTATTCGTATTAAGCCATATGAGAAATTTATCCCTCGGAAAGTAAATGACAATCAACAAATTATTGAATCAAGCCAAGACAGAATGATCACTGTATGGATTAAAACTGATCAATTGCTTCATAAAACAGAGATTGAGTTGACTTACGGCCTCATGCAGATACTGTGTGATCTGTGTGGTCTTTCCTGATCCCGTCTCGCCCTCTATAATCAGGACTTGATGATCCTTGATAGCCGAGATCAGATCATCACGGAATGGATAGATTGGAAGACTCCTCCTAACCTCCTGAATGGATTGTTTCTTCCTCTCCGAAGCCGACATCTTAGGCTCATCATCATCTTCATCATCACTCTAAACCAGGGAAGGAATTAATTATTCATGTTATACGGCCATTTTCCTTTTGGTTTGGGCGCTTTTACAGACCTCCAGTCCTTTCTGATTTGAAAAGGTGGGATGATAAACTTTCTAAAATAAGAGCTCTGAATAGTTCAATTTCTTTCCTCAGAATTCACAATGGTTGATAAATAAATGAATACATACATGTACATAAACACATAAATAGATAAATAAAAAACAAAAAGCATAATTTTAGAATACAACAGTTAAGAATATAATGTCAAACCTCTTTGATGGTTCCAGGTGCAGTGAACGCAGCGACAAACTCAATCTCTTCAAAGTCATCGACCACTAGATCATATTCCTTTTGCTGCAAAAACAACAACAAATAACAATAATTGAAAATTGATAAATCGAATCCACCTAAGAGGTAATCATGCACAAATATACAACCAAGCTCAGCAGCCTTATGCTTCAGTCACATCAAGGAAAACCAACTGCACACCGACTGCTGGTCTGTCATTGTTAATAATGTAACAGCTACTGTCGGTGTGCAGTCGGCTTCACAAAGTGTGACTGAGGCATGATAGATCAGACAACACATTATAAGTGGATACGTTGGACACCACCATCAAATTCTGAGTCATGCTATTGGGCTTTGCCTACTTTCACCAAAGTAATATGGGCAATTCCATAAAATATGTGCGTTCGACCCCCTATATGTGGGACCTTCATGAAATTTTCTGTCTCTGATTTCTTGTTCTTTTGACAGTCTGTAATGCTGTCAAAGGACCATGATTTGGTCATTTTATTAAGTGAAGAATTGAGAAAAATGGGGGTCGGACGTACAAAAAGGTTGATTATTTTATGGAATAGCCCATAAGCAAAACAACTGGGATAAGAGACTTTACTGACCTTGTGCCTTTGCTTAGCATCTTTAGCTCCAAAGTGCATCTCCCCTTTAAGAACATGTTCATCCTCCCATCTCTTCTGTTCATAGTTCGCTGCTCCTTCCTCTCCCACGGGTTCCACATAACGCTCTGATTGTTTCTGTTACAAGTGGGAAGCATAAAAAAAAGCATAATACATGAGTTTCTTGGTTTGACGTTCACTGCACACTGATTTTATTTTAACAATGGCTTTAATCCCATATATGTCAAATATTGTTTGTTTGTTTTGGTTAGTTCTTCAGGGACCGTTTCATAAAACTTGTTGCAATAACAAATTTTCAATAACAACTTAAGGCTACCAAAATGATCAATTTGATTGGCTGACAGCAAGCTTGTTATGCATATGTTACCATAACAAGTCTTTATGAAACAAGACCTCCATATTCATTATATTACTTGGTCTAGTGGTTCTGACTCTCGCCTTTCAAACAGAGGACGGTGGGTTCGAATCCTAGCCATGGCGTGTTTTCCTTCAGCAAGAAATTTATCCACACTGCGCTGCACTCGACCCAGGTGAGGTGAATGGGTACCCAGCAGGATTATTTCCTTGAATGCACTGAGCGCCCGTGATGGTAGCTCGAGCTAAAGCCCGGGTAAATAATAGCAGCGCTTTGTATCCTCAGGCAAAAAGTGCTTTATAAATCCAGCTATTATTATTATTATTATTAATTCATCATAAAGATCCAATCGCTACAGTAACCAATCTTAAAGGGGAATCCAACCCAAATAAAAACTTGTTTTTGTAAGGAAGAGAAAAATCAGACAAGTTGATAGGTGAAAGTTTGAACAATATTGGACAAACAACAAGAAAGTTATGAATTTTTAAAAGTTGTAAATATTGGTAATCACTATACCCATGGAGACTTCAAATTGGCCGCATATGTGATGTCATTGTGATGTAAGGCAAGGACTACTTTTCCATGTACTCCAATTCATATTATGGCTAAAATGTCATTTTTCCCAAAAGTTTTATTTCAAATTATATTTTTCTTCCATGAGGACATAAAACAATATACTACCTGGGTTATATTTAGATTACTGCCCAAGGGGAATGGGCACTTAGGAGAAAACCACAAATCCCTGATAATAAAGTACATGGCCTATGGGAAAGTTGTCCTTGCCCCTTGTCATAATTTACTTACCCAGTTGCCAATTTGAAATCTACATAGTATTAGTGATCTCAATTTTAAAGCAGCTATAACTTTCTTATTGCTTGTCCGATTTCTTTCAAACTTTCACCATTCTGTTTAATTTATTTTTGTCCGTCCCAACACATCATTTTATGGCCAAGGCTGGATTCCCCTTTAATAAGCTACAGCTTCTATTTGGTCCTTACCATTTTACCTCATACTTCTTTCTATTCATTTTGTATTTTATATTGGTTAAATAAAATGAACTTGAACCACTTAGGCTCTGCAGAATTAATTACTCCTTGATTTTCTTTCAAAGGAAGAGGGGATATCAAGTATTATATCTCTTGTCGAAGGTGGTTGCATTGAGAGTGTGCACAAGAAGAAAACAAAAAGTTTTGTCAAAACGTTTCCCATGAAATATTTTTTTTCCTTGCCGACATCACACATAGTCCAATTTTTCCCCTAAAAAAAGATGAACTTTTTTTTTCTGACCCCCCAAATATGCGCACTGCACCCACAATTAACATTCCGCAACATCAATAGGGTACTATAGATGTACCTTCGATGTGGATACTTTCAGACAGATAATACTTTATAAAATGTAGCAGGCAGATAGCTCACATTCAAACCTCACTTTCACATTCCCATAAAATTGAAGAAAAAAATGATTCAACTTCATTGGTCCCTTTTCTTGTGTTTTCCACTAATAGAGATCAAAGACACACAAAAAGAGGTGAAGGCACAAAATGGAAGCAGGCGGGAATGATTACCAAACAATTAAAAAATAACGGGGCCTAACAATTTATTCATACCTCATCGTCTTTTGGCATATAGTATCTTCCTTCTCTTTCTTTCTCTCCTGCACTTTTGTGCTCCTTAGCAAGATCCAGCACAGTCTTCTTATACTTCATCTCTTTTCTCTCCCGCTCTGTTAAACTGGAAATGAAAAAAAACAATCAAATCAATGAGTGGCTTGATGAGGGGCAAATTAAGAACATCATGCAATAATTCTATGAATTGCATTTATTTTGATAGGATATTGGCAAATATTTAATATTTCATCATATTTTCATTATTTTTTTATTTTTAGAGGGAGTAAATACACTTCTTGGAATAACATTGAATTATATATCATAATAATAATAATAATAATAATAATAGCCAATTTTTATATAGCGCTTTTCCCAGAATGGCTCAAAGCGCGTTACAGCATATTATTACCCCGGTCATTGGATTCATTTCAATCCCGCACGAAAAGTGCACAATTTCCACTCCCTGGAAAGCATTCCTTGCATTCATCGCAGCCTCATTATGGCGCTGGCAAAATCAAACATACAATATCTTTCGCATCCTACCGGGTACCCATTTAGCACCTGGGTCGAGAGTGGCAAAGTGTGGATTAACGCCTTGCCAAAGGACGCTAGACCGCGGTGGGATTCGAACAGACGACCATCTGTTCACAAGGCGAGAGTCAGAACCACTACACCACGGCTCTTCCACACATACAGAACTGTGATTGACTAGATTCTAAACTTGATATTAATTCAAACTGTGTATTCAAGGGATGTGACTTAAGATAATATTGAGTAGAAATTGAATTAAATCAATTACAAATCCCGATGAGATTTAACAAGATTCTCTCTTTTATCAAATTTACAAGCACCTTTAGAGATATTTTTTAATATAAACCAATATCTACTGTATAATTTAACAAAGTTCACTTATATCAAATATTTTTAATAATACTCAAATTGATACTTATGCTAAACATACAGTGTACCAGATTGCTTTGCTTATGCACAAAACATTTGTCTAGTCAAATACCACAGTAAAGAAAAAGAAGGAAACAAGTTTTAACTAATACAAACAGAAAAAAAAATCCTTTAATAAATAATCAATGCCATGGATATCTGTGGCTTTATCCTTTCTCATTTCAGAGTACAATCCATTTCAGTTATAAACTGACCTATGTCTATTTCCCCCTCATTAACAACATTGCAAAATGCCTGGCTTGAGCTCTGTAACAATCACAATCTGATAGTCAAGGGGGTACTGACACCCTCATAACCACCCCCCCCCTTAGTTATTGCGAGGATGGGCCATTTTCAGCCATGTAATGACCACCATGATCTTGAACTTTGACCTTGACACCCCAAAATTAATTAGATCATTATCATGCCTGTTAGCACACATGATAGAAAATACATGATCTTCCAAATAGTTTCCGAGTTACCACGAGAACAAGAACAGGAAACAGCACAATCATCCCGAACCTCCACCAACCATCTTTGGTGGGTGAAGGCATAAAAATGCAATAAGCCCTTAAATTCTTACCTTTCCTGTGCAAAGAGATATTCCTCATCATGAATATCGGCTTCTAACTCCTTCAGCTTATCCTCTCTCCTCATCTTCAGGTACTTCTGACGGGACTCCTTCCTCAGGTCTGGTACTATCATCCTCCGGTCCTCCTCCGCCTTTTCCAGTCTTCGCTTGGCCTCGGCCAAGTCCTGGAAACCAATACAAGATGAAGTTGGTAAAATTTTTGTCTTTACATGATGATCATGAGTTAATAGTAACTATAATATTCTGCGTTTATAAAGCGTTTCTCACAGTGGAACGACATCTCTATGCGCTTCGGATATATCATTTGTGAGTTTTAGCACAGGATTCAAGAAGAGGGAAATGTATTGTCAATTGCCCAACATGACAAAGAACAACCAAGAAGTCTTTGTCAAAAATTCTTGAATCAAACCAGCAGTTTAGTCTTTGACTCTGGACAAAAAGCCTTTATTGCAATCAGCCGCGAAACTCAAGACGAAACTGCTGCACCGGTTCACCAATTTTTGGCAAAGACCTCCCAGCTGTCCCTTGTCATTTGACAGGCATTTTCATTACATGTTCTTGAATCCTTTGTATGCTGCTGAGCAAAAACTCCCTATTAGTGGAAGCGTCGTGGTTTAGCGGTTCTGACTCTCGCCTTGTAATCAGAGGGTCGTGTGTTCGAATCCCACCATGGCCTAGCGTCCTTTGGCAAGGCGTTAATCCACACTTTGCCACTCTCCACCCAGGTGTTAAATGGGTACCCGGTAGGATGTGAAAGCCTATATGTAGTATGCCTAGCAATTGAGTCTTGGAACTCTTGTTGGAATGCTCCCCAGGGAGTGGAGAAGGTGCATACATTGTATGCGGGCATGCAAGGATCCGATGACCGGGGTAATAATATGTCTGTAAAGCGCTTACAGACGTCGTTCCGATGTATTAAAGCTCGTGGATAGTGTTGGTAAAGGATACAAAAATTCCAGTTGAATGGATCTTTCCTATTGAATAACGATTGCTGATGATGATTCAATGCGAAATTGACAGAATTTCTTCTTGGAAATATTAAATTTTAAATAAACTCCGAGAAATAAAATCATTCTCCTCGGCTGAATTTCAAAGACAGTTCGCTGAATTTATGCGCACTTATATAGCGCCCACTTTCGTCCACGACTGATTTTTCCCCCTGTTAGTTGATCACTAGCCGTTCCACTTTTAGCAAACCGAAATATCCCTGCGAGCGTAGTCTGCTAATTCCGTGTACCCGCTCGTCGATCATTGTTCTTAGTTTTAGCATGGCCTCAGTCGAGTTTCTCCCCCAGCGAGTTCGGCGAGGAGCACAGGAAACCGTTGAATTTTTGTTAGATGGGTTAGATAATTATTTTAAAAAATGTGGACTAACTTACCCCTTATGCTGTCCCTCCAACCTGTAGTTCACATGTTACAGTAGTTTATTTTGACGTTCATGAAAACGTATTAGAGATGAGTCTGTCAAAATTTTGGCTACAAATTTCCACGTGCGACAAGATTGGTTCATGGTTCTTGAAACTGCGAGATACATTATACTGCATGCTGCATGCGATGCGATGCGATGGACATTGGTCACGCTCGCTCAGCTCGGCGCTTCGGCCTGACATTCTCTCACGCTTTATCCAACTCTATGCATTCTGTTCATACACAGTTTTGCGTGTACGATGTGTTCATGTCTTTCACGTCATATTTCAGCGCATGCATTGGGGAAGGGAAATTAATTTGGAAGTGGGAAAAGGGAGAAAAGAAGAAAGGGAAAGGTAAAAAAAAGAGGATAACAAGTAAAGGAAAAGAAAGAACAAATGAGGCAAGGGAAACAGGAAATAAGAATGGAACGAGCTAACATGATAGCAGAGGCAGATCAATTTCGCGGCCAATATCACGAATATGGGGGGGGGGGGGATTTTTCACCCATTATTTTCCACGATCGACCGCTCTGAGTTGATTTTTGTTTGTTTCTTTCTTTGAAGGTGTAGACCTAACAGTCAGCTTTATTCTTATAAAACAACATAAATGCAGGGGCCGCAGAATGGTTTTCAAAGTGAGGGGGGGCTGAGTCAAATGTTTTTTTTTTTTTGGGGGGGTGACCATGCAAAAAATCACAATCAAATGGTCATTTTTACTTTTTTGAACACGGTTATGGAAAAAAGCAGGGGCTGGAGCCCCCCCTCGCTTCCGCGACCCCTGAAATGTATAATCCTATACGTACTATTCAATATAGTGCGAGTGATGCGCGAGTTAAAATTTTTCGTAAATGTCATATTTTGTCCTGAAAATAAAACATCTAACTAATAACTATACTGCAAATACGAAGCACGAGCAGATTTTTTTTTCATATATATTCTGGCCTGATAAACAAGGGACCTGTTCTGATTGTAGTAGCCATGAAGACGATACATAGGCCTATATAATTATGATGGCCTATTTCAAGAATGGAATAATGCGAGCGCGAAGTGCGGGCTGAACATTTTTTACATTCCAACAAGAAAATTGACATTCTAAGCATTTATCCTGAACTGAATAGGTATATAACTAGACAATACGAGCGATAAGCGCGATGGGGAAAATTAAGATTTAGAGCTAAAAACGGGACATGTTTTGTAAGGCGTGAAGATGGGTAATTAGGCATCTTCCTACGTAATGCGAGCGGGAAGTGCGAGCAGAATTCTAATCTGAAAACTATTTCAAACACTGAAAATGAAACTGACTGGATGTGGATCGCACTCAATAAATGATTCAAGCGCGAAGCTCGAGCGGATATTTTTCGGAAATTATTCTGACCTAGGACGGGAACATTCTAAGGACATTTTGTCATATGAAAATAGAAATTATCTACCTATTAAGTGTCCCCAAGCGCGAGATGAAAATTCTTTCAATTATAAAAAAAGACAATATAGTTATTAGCAATTCATGAAATGTTATTGTTATTATCTTATTTATTACTCTAATAAGCCCAATAAGAGCGAGAAATTTGTTAATATCAATTTCTGAAAACTGGATATTCTAAGTATTTTTCTATTTATGAATAGAAGGCATTGGTTGATATATCTTTAACAATTAATGCGAGCGCAAATCACGAACCGATTTTTTTTAAATAAATTGTCATGAAAAGGGATTTTAAATAGTTTGTTATAGAGATAAATAACTAACCAATCGAAATGAGAGCGCGCAGCGCTAGCTGATAGGTTTTGACAATCAGAGCTGATATGTTTTGACAATCAGACCTGAATAAGAATATTTTGAGAATTTATTGTAAATATGAAGACTAGAGATTGGGTACTTGACAAATAATGCGAGCGCGTAGCGCGAGCTGCATTGATACTCGATCAGACCATAAACGGACTACGGCTGCACATTAAAAAAAATCAATTTGTAAATCAAGCAACGTGATATTTTAAGCTCCATATCAGCCCATTGAGGATTATTTGTATCTCGATATTAAACATGCAAGTGCGAGCGAAAAATTCATATAGTGATATGAAAGATTCTTATTTTTTTTGTATTTTCCAAGTCTTCTTCTCACCTTATTTTTTTCATTTGTCTTCCTCCTCTTTTCCTCCTTTTTTTCTCCTCTCTTTTCCCTTTTTTTATTTTCCCCACTCCTAGAGGGACCCGGGAACTTCGCCCTGGATCCGCGCTCGCATTATTCATGTTATTAATCTAGAAAGATCCCAAATTACTCATCCTTTTCATTATTTACAAAACATGAATGATGTGTCCCGTTTTAGTCTAAATCTCTTTTTTTTACGCTCGCGCTTCGCCCTCGCATCAATAGTTCAGTGATATACATATCCTGTTTACGTTTACAAAAAAGCTTAGAATTTCCCTTCTTTAGGTAAAAATGTACTTCTATTTGATTGTTGAAATATGCAACGCATTCATGGCTAACTGCAGGACGTCCTTGACAGGTGCATGGTTCCTTTTCGATCAGATCAAAACGTATATTTAAAATTTCTGTTCACGCTTCGCAGTAATTATTTAGTTGCATATATACACGATTCGTTCAGGCTCACAAACATTGCCCAGAATGTTAAAATTTCAAATACAAAATTAGCTCGCGCTTCGCGCTCGAACTATTTATATAAGGCTTATGAGATTATTAAATATTTATGTTGATTTATAGGAATACAGCTAATGGACTACCCATTCAAATAAACATACATAAATCAACTTCGAGCGGCCGATTGTGGAAAATGTGACTGAAAAATCCCCCCCCCCCCCATATCAGCGAAGCTGGATCCGCCCCTGTACCCAACATATCATTTGTAAATATGCCTCTATAAAGGAGCTATATACAGTTCTTTACTTGTGTTTCTGCTCAGACTCATTAGAAAGGTGCAAATTGGAAACTTGAAACTGATCATGCATCCAGTGCCATTTGGCCAGGGTATACCAATCATGGTACAAGAGCGATTTATATAGTTTATGGCAATATCGAATTGGACTGTGTCAGGCAAGGTCGCCAATTATAGTAAAAAGATTCTTATAAAATTTTACGTTGTGAAGAAAGTTAAAAAATGGTCACTCGTTTCGTGTTAGATGTCAAGTAAGATTTTTTATTTATTGGAACGTGGAACAAAAGAAAATGTATCATTTTGGATTTTGAAATAAAAATTGGTGGAAACAGCAAAACAGACGGGCCCATATTTTATAATGGCAATTTTCGTACATTTAGCTCTATTGTGCAAGACTCTCTTACACTGGGGAAATGAAACAGAATATATGATAAATGACCATGCATGAATGAATGAATAAATGCATACAATTATTAAAGTAAATAAATAAAAATGTATGTCTATGAGCAATTTTCAAAATATACCTTGGTCGCCCCCAGCCCTGATCCGCCAATTTACATGTGGAAAGAAAAATTTGGGAAAACTGGCGTATATGCTGTATTCTCGACCGCTGGTCTTTCTCACATTCATAAAATATTTTGGGAATAAGTTTTGACTTTATAAAATTATGAAGTCAGAGATCTTTTCATTACAAGAGATTCGTACTTTGTTTCGTTGACAAACAAAAATTACACGTTTTATACAGCCGAAGGCCAAATACTTGCTCGTGCAGTATTATTTTGTCAACCCTATGCTACTGGTGAGGTTGGGGGGGGGGGGTAGGCCTATTGGGGAAGGGATAGGCCATGCAGTTGAACAAATAGGCATTTTCACAAGAAAGTGTGTGTGAAGAAATAATATTACTTCAATGCACTATGAATTATGATGCAATTAATTTAGGCCGATATCGCAACATGTTTGTTTTGGGTTTTTTTTGCTTTTCTCTCACTCATAACAGTCCGAGTGACAATATATATCCGGTTATTCATGAGGGACGTGTATCGTTTGGTTGTCAAGTTAGAAACAAAGAATTGCAATAATAAAGTTTGTCAGACTAGACAAATTCCCAACGACTCGTTCCCATGCAGCTCGATCCCCACCCAACCCCCCTCCCCTACGTTCTTTCTTTCTCTATATAATTTCTTTCTTTCATTGCATTTTTTCCCCTTCCCGTTCTTTCACCTCCTTTTTCTGATAATGACTTGAAAATCGATCAGCGCTTGGCTTGTAAATCATTGTCCCTGCCATTTTTTTTGCATCTCTCCCACAGTTCAATGTTTAATTAAAGGTCAAGTCCACCCCAGAAAAAAAAATGTTGATTTGAATCAATAGAAAAAAATCCAACAAGCATAATTTTGAAAAATTCATCAAAATTTGATGTAAAAATGAGTAAATCAGTATGGCATTTCCAAATTTCACATAGCCTATATTTTTCACAAAATAGTTATATGCACAACTCAGTATTATGCAAATGAGAGTTGATGATGTCCCTCGATCACTACCAACCGCGTAGCCAGGATTTCATTTTGGAGGGGGCGGTAAATGCACGCGAAGCGTGCCAACACTTAGGGAGCGCGCGAAGCGCGCTCCCTAGGGGGTGGGTGCAGGGAGGGGGAGTTTCCCCCTCCCTTGCGAAGCTTTTGGTGTTTCATAAATTAAAATGAAAAGGAGCCGTCTCTCTTGTCTTTAGTACCTATATATCAGCTCCAATTCAGTTGACTATATTGTGATTTTGAACATTGTTTTCAAAAAAGATTGTGAACGCACAAAAAAGGAATACAATGGAGGAAATTAAAATGATAATAACCCCGCGCGAAGCGCGGAAACTAAAGCGTTTTATCAATTTTTTGCCATGAAAAGGGTCCCGAGAAAACGGTATTCTCAAACACATATTGGATACTTCCCTTGGAAAGATCAGATTTGATTACAAACAATTTAGCGACAGTGCATATCTTTAACTCGCAAAACAGAGGAGAAGAAGTGTATATGCCGGGAGGAAGATATTCCTCCCCGCGCAGAACAACGAAACTCTGAAATTTCAAAGGGCAGACGTTTCATCAAATGCAGATATCTCCAATACCCGATCGGCTCTAATTCAATTAATTTTCTAAGATTATTGAACTTCATTACAAGGAAAATAGTGCGCAAAAAGTTGAAACTTCTGTGATTTATTGAAATTATATAAAAAGGATACCTAATTTCTTTGACTTATCCTGAAGCGCTTCATTTTGAATTATAAAGAAACTTTGGTGTCATTCAAAATTTCAAACTGAGGGCGCAAAACAGGACAGGAGATGAATGTGCAGGGAAATGACATGAAGTTTAATAGAATTTGATAAAAAATATTGTACTTTTTTATTTAATAAGATACGAATTTTATACCTTCCTCTTTTTAAATTAGGAACCTGTTTGCCCCAAAAATTATGGTTGTTTAGTAATGAGCTGAAAAGCGGGAGAAGTTGACTTTATGGAGGTGACGGCAGAAATTGATATAAAGATTTCACCCAACCGGAGCCGACCCGACCAGAAGTTACGCGATCAATTAAAAAAAAAGATAACTTCATATACTTCGGCCTAACCATGCCCTAATGTATACATTTGAACTTTAATTACCCGGCAAGAAACACATATATAGCTGAGGTGGAAAAACAGGGTTAGAGAAAGGGTGGGGGGAACAATGGAGATCTTCAATATTGTCATTTAACCGCGCGCAGCGCGGAAGCAAAATTCATATATAAATCTAGAGCAAGAGTGAAGGAGTTTCTCTTTTGAGAAAAAAAAAGAATAAAAAGAAAAAAAAACTCAAAGCTACCTTTCTTCCCTTTCCTCCCTTCCCTTTTCCTTTTCTCCTCTCTTTTTTCTCTTTTTTTCTTTTTGGGGACGTTTTTTTTGGGGGGGGGGGCGACCGCCCCCACCGCCCCCCTGGCTTGTTTGAATTATATTTCAATTAGAGATTTGAAAATAAGGACCAACTTGACTGAACCATAGATATAATCCTCAGCGGTTATTCCACATATTCAGGAAAAAAATAAAATTATGGGGAAATATATATAATGATATCGAGGCCCTATATCGACGTTACACCCGACCCACATTATTATTTTTATTGTTCTTTTGGTAGGCCTATTTAGTTAGTGAGATAGTGGTTATTACCATGTGAAATGGCCATATTATGGAAAGATATACGATCAAACTGAATAACATTATTTACAGAACTTTATCCAATAAATTACTTATTCCATAGGATAGCCAGTTTTCTGAAACTCGGCATGCTGAGCTGTATACTAGGCCCATGGTTTCGATTGAATCAAATTATCTCGGGACACGCAGGATCTCTCCATGTACATGACCAGTGAACTGAACTCTTCATGACCTTTAGGAGGCCCGGTATACAAGATCATTGCATGCAATGTATCTGTTGACCTTATTACGTAACGTCTCCACACGCACTATTCAACACAAACACACACACTCATACCGTACACCCACGCACAAGTGAATGAAATTCCCGGCCAGTCCTACTGCATACACAGAACATACATCCAACGTGCACACTGTACTAGTCTACGAATTCAGACACAATTAACCCAAAGACTGTTTATATATCATTTTAGTGAGAATTAAATCAATGCATTTCCAAAACATAAACAGGATGCACAATCTTGGAATTTTCTTTGAATGTAAGGGTTCTTTCTGTTGGTTTCATTTTCCTTTCTTTTCTTTTGAATCATTAGAATCGTAAAATAAAACTTTTTGTCAATCTGAAACAACATGAGCTGAGGCTAATACGCGGGAAGTCGGAGAAGAACCAAAAAAAGAAGTTTTTCCAATTCTAATTCTGTGCTGTACGTTATATTCATTCTGATTTATAAATTGTTCCAGTGTTATATTAGCAATCAGAGAGCAGATACTTATTTGCAACAGCTAATATCGTGGTTGCATTTTTTTAATGGGGAAGATGGGACGGTCGAGGTTTGTTATATGCAAGCGGCCCCCAGCCAAGGGCAAGTTCAAACTTCAAGGAAGGTAGGAATGAGGTACGTACTCCTAATATCGATCAAGGCTGTTTAGATCTAAAGTCTGCTCTGCCGTTCGTTGTAATGTGATGCAATCATGCAAGGAAAGTCTGGAAACGGCAATGTATCTACGACTATGAGCTTCGTAAAACCATAGAGCTGTAATAGCTCTATGGTAAAACTGATTGACAACGCAATTGTGTAGCGAGGACTACATTATCGTTCTCGCGTAGCACACGCACGGCAGAGGCGGTGGTGCGCACTTTGAGTGTCTGCATGCAGCTACGTTTCAAAAAGCTGGGTATCCCGGCAAGGTAAAATCCACACATGTAAGAGCATAATTTATCATGAAAAACACCTTTTCATTTCATATCATCCACATCATGACTGTTTTAGGACATACACATTCATATAATATACAAATTAATTAGAATGGTGACATGCCGATTTTGAGGAATTACCAAAACTATCCACCCTCTTTAAGCGCTATATAAATGCGGAATATTATTATTATTATTATTATTATTATTATTATTATTACCCTCGTCACTGGATTTTGACTTCCTGGCATCAACCACTCTCTGTCCAGGTTAATTAGTAGGTACCCACAAGAAGAAATTCTTGAATGCACGTGCACCTTATCAATGCAGCTATGTTAAAACCCAGCCTGACCAAGATATCACCGGAGCTAAATTAGATTAGTAACTAAGTATTTTGTAAAGTGCTATGCATATTTATTTTTGTTACTGTTTCTATCGTTATCATTATTTCATTATCATATCATCATTATTATCATAATCATTTGCATTTCATAATCCCTTCAACATATCAAATTAAAAGTTGAAAATTTACAAGTAGTAGTAGTAGTAGTAGCAGCAGCAGCAGTAGTATGGTATTTATTCAATCAAGAAAAACTGGCAAAATAGTCCAAATACTGAAAAATCCAGTGCACAATACATCATCGCCTGCCTCATTTACCCATTGCCCATGTTGTGCATATGACCATTTGCATGATTTAAGCAAAACTTTTAACTGACTTTTCTCATTCCACTTCAAAATTAAATGAAATTTCAGCATTTTGAAATGCTTTCTTGATTTTTCTCTCTTATGCAAATCGACTTGATGTTGGAGTAAACTTGGCCGGTAAAGAAAACTCTATTTCCATTCCAAACCATTTATCAAACTACCCACCTTCTTGCTGCTCTTATTAGTTTTCTTCCTTGTTCGTTCTTTATCCTTGTTTTTCAATCTGGCAGCGAATGCATCTCTCTCTTCTAAATCCCTCCTCCTCTCCTTCTCTTCATCCTCCGTACTATCAGATTCTGAACTTGACTCCTTCTTGATATGAGCTTGCCTGATTTGGGAACAAATGAAATTGTGCATTTTTCACTGAAAGTTTTAAGGCTGAGTGATCAATCATGCTTTATTTTAACAACTGATTGTAGAAAGTGGTCATGCAATGACATAATTTTTTAAATGTTCTACGATTATTACTATGCTTTCTATTCCTGGTTCAAATTTCAATATTCAGAGAAAACAATATTTTATGGAATTATATCATGTGACAAATGGGGCCCGTAGCATAAAACTTTTGCCATAAAAAACTCTGGCAAATTTTTTGCCAGAGTTTTTAAAGTGTAATTTTCAATGGCATAATTTTGTTTGCCAGAGTTTTTGTTTATTTGCCAAAGTTTTTTTTATGGCAAAAGAGTTGCTTGTATATAATGTCACAATATCAAAACATAACAAATACATATCTCTGTTTACCTATTTGATTTTCAACAAACTCTCATTAGGATATTTCTCTCATGTTTCTCTTTTTATTAAATCCAATTTGACAACAGGGTGAATTTCCCCGTTATGATAGTACACAAACTAACATTATAAGATGTAACAAGATATTTTAATATGTGGGGAGACAAACAAAAGCTAAAGCCCAATCAGAGGGTTGTTCCTAAAATACAACACAAAAGATAAATATGCACACATCTCACTACAAAATAAGAAAGAGCAAAGGACATACATCTGATCAGACTTGAAGAAATAATTATACTATACACTTTAAAATGAGAAAAAAAGAAAAAAAAAGCTTTTGCTCATAGTGCTCCTACTTTGTGGAATGCACTCTCTTCAACAATACACAATGCCAAGTCTATAGTCATTCAAAACCAACCTTAAGACATATCTATTCTCATCATATTAAAAAAAACACCACCCTCCTCCCATTTCTGTGTAATAATTCCCTCTGTGCCTCTGAAACTAGATAGAAGGCGCACTCTAAATGCTATATATTATTATTGTTTTTATTATTAAGTATATCCAAAGTAGATATCAGTCTTACCTCTTAGGTTCTGGCTCGCTATCTTCATCACTACTCTCTTGTTTCTGTTTTCTGATGTGCTGTCTCTTTTTACCAGTAGTCTTCCGTCTCTGTGTCAATTAATAAAAGTGTCATCAGTCCTATTATAACTATTGTTGTCATCATAATCATCACCATCACTAATATAATCATCTTTACCATCACCATCATCACCATCATCATCATCATTGAATTCATTATCATCATCATCATCATCATCAACTTCATCATCATCATCATCACCACCACCACCATCATAACCATGATCATAATCATCAATATCTTCATCATCACAATGATCATCATCACCATGATCAACATCACCACCACCAGCATCATCACCCTCAACATCAACATCATCATCACCATCATCATCATCAACATCAACATCATCACCATTATCACCATCATCATTAACACCATCATCATGAACACCACAATCATCACCATCATCATCATCATCATCATCACCATTATCACTATCATCACCATCATCATTAACACCATCATCATCATCACTACCTTCTATCACATCATCAACATTATAATTATCATCATTACCATCTCTATCGATATCATCATTACTAACCTTAGTATAACTACATCTTCATACTACTGTCATAGCAGAATTTAAACCACACATTTCATGTACATGTATGTATCATTCTGGAGCTGATCCTCATGTCCAATACATCTCAAAAGAACCCAAATACAGATATTACCTTTTCTCTGACAATTCTAACCAGTTGCTCTTCTTCTTCCTCATCATCCGAAAGGAGCTTGTATGACCTATTCTTCAATTCTTGTTCTTTCGCTTGCTTCTCTTTCAGTCTATTGGGATTTATAGCTTGCTGCTTCCTCGGTATCTGGAAAAATACGCCAAGGGGAAAAGGAATTGTACAGACTTTGTACATCTTGATCTGTTTGTAATGCAACCCTTCAGACTAATGTGATAAAAATTTTGACAGCATGAATTTGACTTAAATCACTTTGGGCCGTCTAAATTCTTGATAATCGAAAGTCCTAGATAATTAGCAGGTCTCAAGAATATTGAACTGAGGATGCCCTATTGATTGGCCTCAGTTTCCTTCTCATTGGCCTTGAAGATTTCATTCATTGTACTTTTTCAACTTTCACATTTGAGCTGTAATAAAGAAACTTGGCCATTGGGAAAAGTAACTTTGCCATGAAAGTACCAGAATTTAAGCCCCACTGGTCAATAATCATAGTACTAGTAGTTGAAATTTCAAAAGCACCTTTTCCACAAGATAAAAAAAAAATGGAGATTCCGTCCAGTTCGTCATAACAGGAGATATAATACTTACAAATTGCAAATGATAGAGGTTTACTATTCAATAGTTTGTGTTTTCTCACTTTCTGACATCAATGCTTCCTACAAATAAAATGCTAAAAATAAAGATTTCTCTGGTTAAGTGTTATTGGTACCTTATTGAAGAGTTCTCCTGCAAACCTGACCACACCATCTGAGATATCAATGGTCCCAGTCTGCCTGATTTGCTGTACCAAGTCTGAGCTGCTAGACGCCCTCTTGGCAAGTCCGACAAGGAATTCTGCAATGTATCTGTCACTGATTCCAAGGACATCATAGAGCTCGTCCTTCACCCACTGGTCCAGGTTGCCTGATGCCATATTGATGTATTGGCTCAAGGATCACCTGTAAAAATAACAATGTGGAAGAGTAAGAGTTACCAAACATTATTACATTATAATCCTAAGTCAGACTCCACTCTAGATCTATTTTCAAACTATTTTTTCATATAATTATAGACCCCCAAGATCTACTTGAAAGTGAATTTTTATTTCAGTCAATCTGTGACGGTTCATTAGCAGACCATTTCCACCAGTGGGGCAAAAAGTTTGCAGATGATTTTGGTCACAGAAGATGGACAAGTTTAACCCTCTCAAAATATTCATTTGTCCATGAACTTCCACAACAACACAGGGCTTATTCTAAGTTATTATTGCTGATTTGTAGACACCGAGAGTCAAATGATAAGTTTAGTATAACTTTATGCCTACTTTCAAGGTACCGGTATGGTTTCCAAGATATGATAATTCAAGATTCAAAGTTTGAATCTTGATTGAATAGATGGTTGGTTTTTCATTCAATATCGATGCTATAAGTATCAGAGTAGACAAGTGCACTCTTAGACTATACGTTTTCTCCCAAATTAACTTAAGTCTAACTAACGTGCTAACTTTTAAGTAAAAAAAAAGGACAATTACCCCTATGAATCTTCACATTTTTCATTGGGTCGGAATATTTTTAGCCCTGCCTCTGCCCTAGCCAGGAGGCTCCTAGAGAGTAAAAATCATTCACTAAAATTAACTTACTCTCCATGGAGCCAGGGATTGTGCCTATATCATGTGCGTAAAGGACGGGCAAAATAAAAACTTTCGCCCACCGAGATTTCTACTCTTCCTGTAAAATTTCTAGCTAGAACTTACATGTAATTTCGGACATTTAGGCCTGTAAGTTATTGATTACATTTTTAAAACAATATAAATAAAAAAACACCAAAAATTATTATGAAAAGATGAGATTTAACTTACCTATGTTTACGCTGCCATCTTGCCTTCTTTGTTAGTAGTTAAGCTAAGAGACACATATAGAGGACGGAAAATATCTGCCACCCTCTATATGCACTTGTATACATAGGTCAGTTAAATCTCATCTTCTCATCATAATTTTTTGTGCTTTTTCATATACATTGTTTTAAAAATGTATTAATATCGGAAATGAAGTTCTAAACCACTCACACTAGTGCGAGGTTAGTACCAGTATGCTTTACTTACCTCGTACACCGAACCGCGTGTGGCCCTGGATTTCTAATTAAAATTAAAATTACAATTGTAGATCTATGGCTACTCACCGGAAAGAACCCCAGTGAGTAGCGAGAATGAGTTTTGGCAAATATTACTTCTTCAATGTTTGCCGACTACTTAGAAATCCAGGACCAAACGTGATTCGGTGTATGAGGTTAGTATAGCATACTAACCTCCTACTAGTATAAGTGGGGGGGCGAAAGTTTCAATTTTGCCCATCTCGTCTCTCTATACACAGCTGGCAGCCGTCTGTTCGAGGAGTTTTTAAACATTTTTAATTTTTTAAAATTACCCTCATACACAGACGGCTAGCGATCGTGCAGCCGCCATTAGGGGGTTAACAATGCAAAATCAATTTTTGTCTTTATTTCATAAAAATATATACAAAGAACTGGACCAAAATAAAGATTATTATTCCGTTTTGGCCTGAAATGCACCAAAACAGGAAAAAATAAAACTATGAATTACTTCCGCTGTCGCGCAACTCCCATTTCCTGGTTTATCTGAACTTAATACATAAACATATATATGGCCATTGAGTCCCTGTACAGATCGAGCTAGAACTTCGGTCTCTGTAATTGGTGAGTGGAGCCAACGGAGTTCAGCGGAACAACCAAAGCTTTTGCCTCTCTACACTACAGCTACGCACATGAAGGCGTGCACGCGCACGCAATATCTGGCTTCTGGAGGGTAAGCTAACGTTAGTGAATGATTTTACTCTCTAGGAGCCCCCTGAGAGTCCTTGCTACTCTGACCCTTCAGCGGCCTGCGGCGGAGCTGCGTTGCTTGCTTTGCCTCACCCATGGGTGCATTACTGCCGCCATGTACAGGAAAATTGAAGGCGCGGCGCATGCAAAATTGCAACAAAATCCCGCAAATTTAATAAGAGGATTTACAGGATCAAGTCCTCCTACGAAACTTACCGAACGATGTGAAGTCAATTCTTCCTTTTTCAAATTTTTTGTCTAATAAGCTAAAGAGGGCGTGCGATTTATCTTATATCAACTACAAGGGAAAGACTAGGCACAAAAACTATCTTACACGTAAATCGATGCAAAGCGTTACGCGAAGTTGGCAAAGTGTCCAATCTTTTTACTGTAATGTAAAGACTTTGGTGGAACATTAATTGACAAACAAACGGTAGCACTTGTGGGGCTTCGTTCAAGGTAGTAGAATTTTCTATATTTTTTGTTTAATTTGTCATCGCTTTGAATATTTTCCAAAAAGTATCATCGTCAGCAAAAATAATATAAAAGTACCGGTACCGGTACAATGAATGAAGAATCTAGTTTTTAAAATACCAACAAGCTGAATTAAGGTTGTGAATTGTATTAGCGCCACCAACGACCTTCTTTTTATTTCCGTGGAAGAGACATGCGAAGCCACTTTTCAGGCCGAGGAAAGCGATTTTGCTCTTTTTTATGTCCTTTTTAATTTTAGAAAGTCAAAAAGGGGCCTAAGCTTTCGATCCTAGCAGAATCTTCGTCGGAGGCAAAATTTTTAATTTTATATAGAAATAAGTTAAAAATTGGAAATGGAACACTTTTCACCAGAAAAAGACCTGGTGAGTAGGGGAAAGGGTTTCGGCTAACATCATTCGCGTTATGAAGCGATGTTAACCGACAACTCTAAAATCCATTACGTTAACACGTTGGTTGTGCGAGGTTAGTAGGAATCAGGGACAACTCGGACCACGGGACAACTCGGACCGCGGGCCGAGTTGTCCCACCCATTAAAAGATTTTTTTTCTCACAAATTTGCGTCTATTTTTCCGTCATTTCGAAATTTCTTGTAAAGATTTTCTAGAGATATGGTCTGATGGTAATGTTCTTCACTTTCTATTGCTTTTTTTTTCGCTGAAATAAAAAAAGAGTGTAATTTTAGGCGTTTTTCGACAGCTCGCGATTCCCATAGGCGCGCGTGTATTAACTGTGTCGGTGCTCGGCTCGGCCCCGCTCAACAACTGACTTGATTTTGTGATCATTTCTCCTCAAGTTACCACTTTTATCGCAGAAGATGGACTTTCTTGTATTCCATTAACTCCATTTTCTCATCACAAGGATAAAATTTGGTGCATTTGCACGATTTTGTTAAAGTTTTTCACCTTTTCTCTCTGGTCGCAAGAAGCGAACAACCGATGAACGGTCCGCTGCTCTTCATCGCAATTCTACGTAGCTCGGCCGCCTAAACTGGCGGGGTGGGATTCAGCCCGAATCCCCAATGGAAGTGGGCGTGCACAGTCAAAGAGCTGAGCTTGACTGAGTGAGAGAGTGAACTAGAGCTTGAAGCTTGGCAGTGTCGTACAGGCTCTGCCTTTTTTTTGTAAATATTTATATATATATTTTTATTTTTTCTATTTTTATTTTCCCTGGTGTAGAGCTTTAAGATTGTAATAATTTAATATACTTCAATTTCTTTGACTGAGTGTGACTGTGGTGTGGATGTTTGAGTCGCACAAAAAATACTTTTACGTGGGTGGGGGCTCGGCCTCGGGGCGATTCACTCCTGCCCCCGAAATGTGAAAAAATATTCGCAGTGTAGATGTGTGGGCATGCCGGGCTGAGAGTAGCCATCAATAATAAATGTTTTATTTGGGGGCTTAATTTTTAACTTCAAATTGATTATTTTTAGGCCTTTTTTTTTTACATTTTTTTTTTTAGATTGAGTTTCCCTGGTGTAGAGAGCTGAGTTTTAAGTTGCAATAATTAATATGCTTCAATTTCTTTGACTTTGAGTGTGACTGTGGTGTGGATGTTTGAGTCGCAAAAAAAATACTTTAACGTGGGTGCATGGGGCTTGGGGCGATTTCACTCCTGCCCCCGAAATGTGAAAAAATAAATATTCGGGGTGTAGCTGTGTGGGCATGCCGGGCTGAGGGTAGCCATCAATAAAAAAAAATTTATTTGGGGGCTTAATTTGAAATTAAATTATTATTTTTTACAGGATTTAAAACAAAATGATGTAATTTATTGTCCCCCTTTCCATTCCTCGTTTTTCCCTGATTTACTTTCTTTAATATCATTTCTTGGTCTTAAGGGTGGATGTCAGGCTGCCGGGGTGGAATTCAGCCGGAATTGCCAATGGAAGTGGACGTACCTGCACAGTCGTGAGCTTGGAGACTGAAGCCTTGCCCTATACAGTTGTGAACATTTTTTTCAATCAAGTTTTAGGGCCACTCAGTGTTATTCCCATTTGAAATATAATCAGGGGCGGATCCAACATTTCCCTACAGGGCCAGGGGGGGGCATTTTGTATAGGAATTTTTTGACAAAAGTTCTTCACTGCCAAATCATAGTAATTTGTTTCCCCCAGGAAAAATTTGACAAGCAAAGAAAAAAAAAGGTTCTCAGTTGCCTTTTGAGTACCTCTAAAGGGGGAGGGGCCGAATGTGCAACCCCCCCTGATTCGCCACTGGAAATAATGTCCATTTCATTTAGTTTGTAATTTTTTACAGGAGGAAAGAATGGAGTAAGAAGTTTTGTGTTTTGTATTTTTACCAATTATTGTTTATTCAAAGTAAAATGTAGTCTTGTTCCAAAATGCATCACTAATCTTAATTAACTTGTTTAAATTTAAAATGTAAGCCTGAATAATAATGAATTGTGAACTTTGAATAAATAGAAATATACATGTATATGTTATATTCTGTAAATTGTAATATTTTCAAATCATATTTTATCTCCATTCTTATCTAATCATTGTCTCCCTTTCTCATTATGTTCATCTCTCTTCAATTAAATTTATATTCTATTACTGGCATAAAAAAAGCCAACAATACTAAACACTGATACATCAATCAATAGAAAAAACAAAGAAAAAGAGGGAAAATACAAAGAAATGACAGGTACATGGAGGGCCCAGGCCGGGGGTAACAACAAATCATGCTTGTCTGGGTTTTAAAAACAGGAGAAGGGTGGTCAATACAATATTGCAAATAGAAACTATGAAGTGGGTTTTGTTTTTATCAAATAATATATGCAGTTCCTTTGGAGTGATGTTGTTTTTGTTTTTCTTTAATAGAATATCACCCATTCTAGAAAACTGAACTTTGTATCTAACACTAAGTTGCCCTAGTGTTGTTTTCCAATCTACATTTTCTAGTTCCTGGTATCATGATTATGGATGTAATCATTTAAGGTGTACCAGTTAGAAAATTTTAGACTTTTGGTATATATTTACATAAATTATGCAAGTTGCAGGTCACGTAGTTGATAAATTGTTGACACAAGCATTAGCTCTATGATCACCTTCTCAATGACTCTTAAGACAAGCTTCTGTAACAATAAAATTATTGTATTTACTAGATAATTTGAACAACTTGAACAAATTGTGGCAATATTATTTAATAAGTTATATATCAGTGATAATGGGGTACTCCAGGCTGAAAATTATATGATTTGAACAAAAAAAAACATTAAAAATTTGATCAAAATCGGATAAGGAATAACAAAATTATCGCTGCATTTTAAAGAATGATTTGCATTGTTCTGGTGAAACAGGTCTGGCGTGTCTTCATGGATATTCAATAAGCAAGCTTATGATGTCACATCCTCACTTTTATTATATGAAATTAGATTGATTAATTTTTAAACGTTAAATTCAATAACCCCACTATTTGATGTCAGATTTTTATGAAATAAGCACTTTGATATGTGAATGTTACTATATCTATTTATATATAAATATTTTCATCCCGGAGCATCCCTTTAAATGATTTATTTATTATTTCTGTTTTCTCAAAAAAGAGTGGTCTCTTTAATAAGAAAAAAACTGAGTTAAGTAGAGAGCCCTGTAATGATACAACAAGTGGAACGTCACTGGCAGTCTCACCTGACACCTGCATTACACGATTCAATATAGCAGCAGTGCCCGGGAGCAGTGCTGACTTTGAAAACTACTATAAAATAGTTATTCAAAATTAGTTATTCAACAAATACCCCCACATGGCCAAAGTTCATTGACATTGAATGACCTTTGACCTTGATCATGTGACCTGAAACTCACTGCAGTATGTTCAGTGATACTTGATTAATCTTATGTCCAAGTTTCATGAACTATGTCCAAATACTTTCTAAGTTATGCTGTCATTTCAGAAACTTATTCGGTTAAGATTTGATGTTGACGCTGCCGTCGGAAAAGCGGCACCTATAGTCTCACTCTGCTATCCAGGTGAGACAAAAATCATGATACAGTGATGAAAAATAAAGTAAAATAAATTTAATAAATAAGAAAAACCACATGCTATATAAAAGAAATGAAATTCAAAATCATAAATTCGTCATTTTTATTGAATGAAGAATTTAATTTATTGATAATTGGAAAAAATATTACCCCTATTTTCTTTCAATATAACCAAAATACTTGTAGGGCCTAGTAAGATTTTCATCACATAACATGATTTAGAACAAAAATCAAGCCATATTTTTGGGTTATCATGTGGGACGGAATCTTCATGACTGCATTCGTCGGACGGAATTTTCTTCTTAAATCCATCTCTGCCGGCTTTTCACCTTCCCTCCCCATCATCCTCATCCCTATCATCATCCTCGTCCCTATCATCATCCTCATGGGCGGAAATCTGTCCCCAGGGGGGACCTGGGGCTGGAAAATTTGACAAGCATTTAAAAAAAGGTTATCGCCCAAAATGTAGGGTCATTTTATAACCCAAAAATAATTGACAAGAAAAAAAAGGGGGTTTTCAAAAATATAAGGTCATTAATTTAGTCCTAAATACATGTATTATTTCGATTGTGAATGATGTATTATTTTGTTCTCCATCATACAAGAAGAAAAAAAGTAGGGTGGACATTTGATATTGTGTCCCCCTACTATTTTTGGTAGGGGGACATGTCCCCCCTGGGATTTCCTCCCATAATCATCCCCATTCCTCACACCCTTGTCCCTCTCACCATCTCCATGCACCCCTCTCATCATCCCCATCCCTCTCATCAAGAGTCATCATCCCCATCCCTCTTATCATTGCCATCCCTCACCTCCTCGTCCCTCTCATAATCAAGGCCCACCCCTCATCATCGCCATCCCTCACATCCTCGTCCGTTTCATCATCCTCATCTCTTTCATTACCTTCATCCCTCTCATCACCCCCTCCCCCCTCTCATTAAGAGTCATCAAAAATTACCATCCCTCTCATCATCACCATCTCTCACCTCCTCGTCCCTCTCATCATCAAGGCCCACCCCTCATCATCGCCATCCCTCACATCCTCTCACCATCTCCAAAACTCGGCTCTCTACACCAGGGAAACTCAATATAAAAAATAAAAATGAAATTGGCATGCCCACACAGATACACCTAGAACATTGTCACATTTCGGGGGCAGGAGTGAAGAGGCTCCGAGCCCCCATCCACGTATAAGTATTTTTTGAGCGACTCAAACATCCACACCACAGTCGCACTCAAAGTCAAAGAAATTGAAGCATATTGATTATTGCAACTTAAAACTCAGCTCTCTACACCAAGGAAACTCAATATAAAAAATTAAAAAAAAAGAAAAAAAAAATAGGCCTAAAAATCAATTTGAAGTTAAAAATTAAGCCCCCAAATAAACATTTATTATTGATGGCTACCCTCAGCCCGGCATGCCAACACATCTACACTGCAAATATTTTTTCACATTTCGGGGGCAGGAGTGAAATCGCCCCGATCCCCCACCAACATAAAAGTATTTTTTGTGCGACTAAAACATCCACACCACAGTCGCACTCAAAGTCAAAGAAATTGAAGCATATTGATTATTGCAACTTAAAACTCAGCTCTCTACACCAAGGAAACTCAATATAAAAAATTAAAAAAAAAGAAAAAAAAAATAGGCCTAAAAATCAATTTGAAGTTAAAAATTAAGCCCCCAAATAAACATTTATTATTGATGGCTACCCTCAGCCCGGCATGCCAACACATCTACACTGCAAATATTTTTTCACATTTCGGGGGCAGGAGTGAAATCGCCCCGATCCCCCACCAACATAAAAGTATTTTTTGTGCGACTAAAACATCCACACCACAGTCGCACTCAAAGTCAAAGAAATTGAAGCATATTGATTATTGCAACTTAAAACTCAGCTCTCTACACCAAGGAAACTCAATATAAAAAAATTTAAAAAAAAAAAAAAAATAGGCCTAAAAATAATCAATTTGAAGTTAAAAATTAAGCCCCCAAATAAACATTTATTATTGATGGCTACCCTCAGCCCGGCATGCCAACACATCTACACTGCGAATATTTTTTCACATTTCGGGGGCAGGAGTGAAATCGCCCCGAGCCCCATGCACCCACGTAAAAGTATTTTTTTTGCGACTCAAACATCCACACCACAGTCATACTCAAAGTCAAAGAAATTGAAGCATATTAATTATTGCAACTTAAAACTCAGCTCTCTACACCAGGGAAACTCAATCTAAAAAAAAATGTTTAAAAAAAAAAGGCCTAAAAATAATCAATTTGAAGTTAAAAATTAAGCCCCCAAATAAAACATTTATTATTGATGGCTACTCTCAGCCCGGCATGCCCACACATCTACACTGCGAATATTTTTTCACATTTCGGGGGCAGGAGTGAATCGCCCCGAGGCCGAGCCCCCACCCACGTAAAAGTATTTTTTGTGCGACTCAAACATCCACACCACAGTCACACTCAGTCAAAGAAGTTAAAGTATATTAAATTATTACAATCTTAAAGCTCTACACCAGGGAAAATAAAAATAGAAAAAATAAAATATATATTTACAAAAAAAAGGCAGAGCCTGTACGACACTGCCAAGCTTCAAGCTCTAGTTCACTCTCTCACTCAGTCAAGCTCAGCTCTTTGACTGTGCACGCTCACTTCCATTGGGGATTCGGGCTGAATCCCACCCCGCCAGTTTAGGCGGCCGAGCTACGTAGAATTGCGATGAAGAGCAGCGGACCGTTCATCGGTTGTTCGCTTCTTGCGACCAGAGAGAAAAGGTGAAAATCTTAAACAAAATCGTGCAAATGAACCAAATTTTATCCTTGTGATGAGAAAATGGAGTTAATGGTATACAAGAAAGTCCATCTTCTGCGATAAAAGTGGTAACTTGAGGAGAAATGATCACAAAATCAAGTCAGTTGTTGAGCGGGGCCGAGCCGAGCACCGACACAGTTAATACACGCGCGCCTATGGGAATCGCGAGCTGTCGAAAAACGCCTAAAATTACACTTTTTTTTTTATTTCAGCGAAAAAAAAGTAATAGAAAGTGAAGAACATTACCATCAGACCATATCTCTAGAAAATCTTTACAAGAAATTTCGAAATGACGGAAAAATAGACGCAGATTTGTGAGAAAAAAAATCTCGTAATGGGTGGGACAACTCGGCCCGCGGTCCGAGATGTCCCTTGGTCCGAGTTGACCTGACCCCGTTAGTATAGTATACTAACCTCGCAATACGTGTGAGTGGTTTTGCCCACTCATTCAATGAACAAGGTTATGATATAACCTTGACCTTGTTCTCAGTTATATCTCCATGTGTGACAAAATAAGGGTGGCAATGTTTGGCTTATTTTCTCTTTTTCTTTGGGACAAATGCTTGATTTTTTTTACACTGACAGTTTCCATTACACCTATTCGTAATACAACTTGGCTCTTAAGTAAATTTGATTCTTTAAATTATTTTTTCTTAATTAAAAATAGAGATCAAAAAATGAAAATTTTCTTGCCATATTACTTTCCACCAATAGAGGGCGTACACAAAAATATGCCCAAAAATCAAGTTTTTGAGCGCTCTGGTGAATACAAAAATTATTCCCAAGTTACTAATGAAAAATAAATTGCAACTGTACAGAAAATTAGTAATTTTGGTCACAAAAGTGACATTTTAATCATTTTTTAAAGTGTGTGCTCTGTACAGCATTGGCATGCCATATTCTAGACAGGAATAACCGTCGTTTCTGGGGATTTATTCAACAATTTCTGACATTTTACTGTAATCCCCATTTACCGACGGTAGGGTGTACGTGTGGGCTCGCATGTGTTCTCATTCCCTCCCTTTTGTCAATTCACAGTCCAAAGTTTGATGTAATTTTACACATCGAATTTACAATCTAAGGATGTATAAACAACAAACTTTTAATTCATGATATTCCAACATTTCAATACTTTAAACGATATAGATGAAAAAGGCATGAAAAATATACTTTACCGATGTTTAATTGGGTTGAACACGATAAAAATGGTCAAAATGGCAGCCAAACTATAAAATATTTACAAACGAACGTCAACAATCACGAATGTGATATCGATATTGCTTTCGATATTATACGATCTGCTCCATATGCGAACGAAACCGAAGATAAACGATACTAGTTATACTAGTACTAGTACTAGTTATAATCGCTATATATCGATTCGAGACATTAAGTTAATAACGATAATGACGTCATTCAAGATGGCAACTTGCAAGAAAAACCGTCAGGTCAGGTGAAAATGTCTTAGATGACAGATTTCTCAATCATCCAGAGGATTTTTTTCAATAACTCCGGCCCAAGGTATGCAATTACTTAAGTTATTTATATTTCCCTGATAATGGAAACCATGAAACTTTCAATTTTGCTTAAAAAACAGTTTTAAATTGCGATCTATAAAACGCTAGTTCACTATACGTTGGCTGTAGGTACGGGGCCCCATCCCCTTCAGTCTATGTATGGTGAGTGGAGCCAACGTAGTTCAGCGGAACAACCAAAATACAGAGACTGAAGCTTTTGGTCTAGCCATATTCCAACCTGTAGATTCCCCACAGGCAGGGTGGTTGCACTCATTCAATGAACAAGGTTATGATATAACCTTGTTCTCAGTTATATCTCCATGTGTGGCAAAATAAGGATGGCAATGTTTGGCTTATTTTCTCTTTTTCTTTGGGACAAATGCTTGATTTTTTTACTTTGACAGTTGCCATTACACCTATTCGTCATACAACTTAGCCCTTAAGTAAATTTGATTCTTTAAATTATTTTTTTCTTAATTAAAAATAGAGATAAAAAATGAAAATTTTCTTGCCATATTATTTTCCACCAATAGAGGGCGTACACAAAAATATGCCAAAAATTCAAGTTTTTGAGCGTTCTAGTGAATACAAAAATTATTCCCAAGTTAAATACAAATGAAAAATAAATTGCAACTGTAGGCCTATGGAAATTTGTAATTTTGGCCACAAATGTCAAAAGTGATATTTTAATCATTTTTAAAGTGTGTGCTCTGTACAGCATTGGCATGCCATAGTCCAACCTGTAGATTCCCCACAGACAGGGTGGTTGCAGTGAACAAGTGGGTGGTTGCAGACTTGCAGTGAACAAGTGGCTTTGCCCACTCCTAGTACCAATGAGGTCCAAACATTACATGTATGGACCTCATAGGCGACATCAGTGATAAAACCGGTTAGACATTGCCGTTTCTATTTGCACCCAAGAACTTTGGCAAATGTACGCCTTAATACATAGTGGATGGTAACAATTTAGGTATTAATTAGTTTTAAACATGATAAGGAAACTTCTACGACATTTGAAATTTAATGGATTGAGGTTAAACTTACATTTTCAGTCTTTTTTCTTGAATTCTTGGTGAGCGTTCCAAACGCTGTGGGGACTGATCAACTACGATGTGATTCACGTACTGGTCAGCTGATCGGTCAGGTGATCGGTTGGTTATCTTTTTGTCAGACGTTCATAATTTATATTACAATATATCAATCTTCAGTATCTTGATTTCAAGCATCAGTATTGCAGGGAAAAGTCATTATCGATTGGAATCAATGGCAGATCGGGGGGGGGGGGGGGTTGAGCATTTCTGGCCCGTTCCACCTTTTGAGATTCATAGTCAATATTTTGGATGTAAAAAAAAAATGTCGTTCGTACAAAGTTAAGTCCCCCCCCCCCCCCCCCCCCACCTCCTTATGAGAATCACAGCAATATTTGTAATGGGGATATTTTGTTCATATTCTTTGCTCTTTTTTGTCCTTTTCTTTTTTGCTTCCCAAATTTATTTTACTTTGAACATATGACTTTCTATATTTAATGACAAACTTTTTTAGGGGGGTGGGGGCTTGCCAAATATAACGCGCGACAAGATGACCTTCTTTTTTTAGTGACAACTTTTTTTTTATTTGTCAAATTTTACGAGAGACAAAATGACCTTCGATCATTATTAATTAAACCTTTTTTTTGGAGGGTAGGGGGCTCGCCAAATAGTGACACACTTTTTTTTGGAAAATGTTATGCAAGAAAAAATGATCTTCAATCATTATCAGCTACCTTTCATTTTTTTTTAGGGGGGGGGGCTTGTCAAATTTTACGTGGGACAAATGACCTTCATTTTTTAGTGATTTTTTTTTTTATACTTGACAAATTTTAAGAGGAACAAAATGGCCTTCAATCATTTTTAGTTAAAACCTTTTTTTGGGAGGGGGGCTTGCCAAATATTTCACAAACAAAATGAACTTCAATTTTAGTGACCATCTTTTTATTACTTTTAAAATTTCACGCAGGACAAAATGACCTTCACTTTTTTTTAATGTTATGTTATATCGAGATTTTTTACCTGACTGCTAAAAAAGCACGAATGCCTGTGAGCAAGCAACCAGGGGACCAACGGCTTAAGGTCCTCTCCGAGGGACCTGGTAATGAGGATAAGCCTTAAGGGCACTAGCGCACCACTTGGGAATCGAACCCGGGTCACCGGAATCCGAAACCCCTGCTCTACCGACTGAGCCATCGCGCCTCCGATATGTTAAACTTGGGGGGGGGGGGGAGGCTTGCCAAATATTACACGGACAAAATGAGTCTTTTATTTTTAGTAACCATCTTTTCTTTTTACTTGTCAAATCTTACGCGAGACAAAATGACAATTTTTCTGTGATAACCTTTTTGGGGGGGTTGTCAAATTTTACTTGAGAAATTGCACCCCCCTACTTTGGAAAATCGAAGATTAAGATCATGAGTATAGCCTACATCTCAGAGGCATAAACAGATGGGGGCATGGCTGGCCATCCCCCGAGTGGATTTCACCTGAAAAAAAAACATAGGAGCAACGGAAGGAAGAAAGAAAGAAAAATGAAAGAAAGAACGAAAGGAAATTTAAAAAGGAAAGTAATGTGAGAACAAATAATCCGGGGGGGGGGGCTACTCAGATAATAAAAAAATCTGCCATCTGTAATTAAATTGGATTAGTTAATATCCAGAGGTCCCAGGGCTACCAACATACATGTAGCGCGGGCAGTGCATGGCGTACCTAGGATTTTCCACAGGGGGGCAAAATCGGCCGCCAAAAAATTTGACAAGCAAAAAAAAAGGAAAAAAAGGCTCTTCAATGAAAAAGGTCTTCAATCGTACCAGAAAAAATTTGACAAGCAAAAAAAAAGTCTTCAAGCTCGCCAGGGGGGGCAAAATAGGTATTCAAGCTCGTCGGGGGGGGGGCAAAATAGGTTTTCAAGCTCGTCAGGGGGGCCGGGGGGGCAGAGATATGTAATTTGCATGGGTTTGTGACTCATCGGGGGGGGGGGGCAGACTGCCCCCCCCCCCCTAGGTACGCTAGTGCTCGGGACTTACATTACGTAACTTGTATCTTCCACATGCGACATGTACTATGCCCCCTCTTATATACCCCTGTTATGCCCCTGCACAGACTCGTCTACATTGATTTCGATATTTAAGCGTCATTATAAAATTATAGCAAAAAGAACGCCTTGATTAAAGGCCATTACCCCTAGAGACTCGCGAGCGTCATGTGACAACTCGCCCTGGATTTGCACGTACAGGATCCTATGGCGACAAAATCCATCGCAAGAGTTGGCCAGAAGAGGCGATGAAAACACAAAATTTGGAAAGAAAAGAACCCGTGAGTACCCGTTTTACATTATAATTATGAAATTAGTATATAATTGATAACATAGACCTAAATTTAGGCCGTAATTTTGATTAATTTGCTGGAAATTCAAGGCCAAAACGTACCCGTCTGGCGTCGACTTTTCCAACACGCGTTGGAATAGCGGTGTAGCCCCAGAGTGGCTTTGCCTTGAGAAATCACAACACAAGCAAATTCAATTGCACCAGCTACCGTACACACACAGAAATACACGGACGGGACTGAATATCCGCGAAGCCAAGCCGTCCCCCGTAAAACATCGCTTATATTTTAGTTCTCATTGCATTAAAATGTAAAGAAAATAAATAATCGAATAATGCGAATTCCAAACTTTGTTTTTACCTTTTTTCATGCAAAGTAGTCGGGTAAAATTACGAAAAAGAGACCCGATTTAGGAGAGTTGAGACGACGTCTTCTTCTTCTTCTTCTTATGTTGGTTTGAGTGGCGATTAGTCATATTTGACTATTGTCGCCATTGACTCTATTAATAAAAAATCTCACTTCTCACATAATGATATTATTACCAATATGATGTATACATATATGAAATATTATTTTTGTGTATCCTTCTAATATGAAAAAGGATAATTATGGTATGTACAAAAGTTTGTCGTACCTCTTGTCAAAATGGCATATAAACAAATCTTCACCAAAAACAAACCGCTATCTTCAGCTCAGTTCCAACTAGTTGCGCTTGCCCTGCCCTTTCAAAGATGCAATCATACCAGTCAGCACGGTACATTGTGCCGATTTTTCGGACATAAAATCCTAGGTCACCCATGCATAGACGAGGGGGCGCTAGTGTACCTGTGCTTACAGATGGGTTAAACATTAAAATAATTTGTTTCGTTTTTTTTTTATAACAACAACAACAACAAGGCGAAAACACTTGTGGGCTTTGTTAGTTATATGTGCAGAACATATCATTTTGAATATTATATCATACATTATATATATATTTTTTCTTTTCACATTAGACTTGTACAAGCATATCCTTTCATATTTCTTATAGACAATACAATATAAGAATAGTAGGTCATCACTCCTTACTAAAACGTTTCGTTCTTGAAACGAAACGTAAAAATGCTTTCTGTATCCCTGGGTCATCTTTTTTTAAATACTCCATTATTTGTCCTGGCTGTGATTCATTCAATTCTACAAGGAGCATTGATCTTTCAATTATATATTTTGGACAATGTAAAAGATAATGTCTGACAGTTTCTACCTCAGGACATCTATCACAAAACCCTGTTGGATGGATCCCTAATCTTAGTAGATCTTGGTTAAGACCAGCGACTCCAAAACGGAGACGATGGAGTACAGTTTCCTGTCTCCCTAGATTACATTTATATGTGGATAACACTGATGGTTGCAATTCTTTCAGTGCTGAGTTAGTTTTATTCCATCTTTCTTGCCAAACGTCGACGACTTCGATTCTTTACCGGTATGGTGTCGTTGATGAACTAAAGTTGTTTGATTTTTTTTTGAGGGGGGGCCGGGGGTCGATCGAGTTTCCTCGAAATTTTCAATAGATAAATCCAAACGGATAGAATGTCACGAAAAAATTTCCAAGTATGCTCTAACAATGGATTTTTGGAGGGAGCAAAGAATTCCCTTCAAAGAAGATAGGTTTATTTAGAGGCCCTAAAAATATAACAAGTTTATTAAGAGGCCCTAAAAATATATATAAACAGACAAATTGTAGACTGAGGAGGAAACCTAGAGTGATTCACTTTCTGTGAAAGTATAAAAACGGGATGCAATGATATTCTTGAATGACTGTGGCAAATTGTGTGTGTGTGTGTATTTGAGTTTTGTCAGACGTGTATCAATCAGATATGATTATTTACGTCTGGGACCGAAGCTTTAACGTCACCATCCGAAAGACGTGACCGGCCGGGGCTCAAACCTCGAACCTCTGCATCAATTTGTAACTTCACCACATAGCTTGGATTACAGGCGCACGCCACAACGCCCAGCAAAGGAGTCCCACACCTAATTTATATAGTGGCAATTAAGGGATATTTGGAGGGCGGAGCCTAGCTTGGAAGGAGCTAGGGCCCAGAGTGAGGCAGAGTAGAGAGTATAGGCGGCGCTCTGGGGCTACACCAATTTTGTTAACATAAGGGACCTGTTGCAGAAAGAGTTGCTTTTAAACACAAGTCAAAATATCAAGTGCAAATTTATCCAGAATACGGGTGCTTTATTGGCTGAAAATCAAGTTGCGCAAGATTTTTTGAGTTGCATTTGATCGTAACTCTTTCTGCAACGGCCCCAGATGGAGTAGGAGTAAGTTTTATGTTTTACCACTATATCTGAACACAAAATCAAACAATAAGCCTTAGGCCTATGCAGTGAAGGATTGACGAAAATTCATCAGGGAACATTAACATTTTTAAAGTTTTTTTTTTTTTTTGGGGGGGGGGGGGCATCGTATATCATGCAGTATAGCTGCTCAATATGGGTAACATGAATTCAATAAATCTCCATTTTGAAGAAGATCAACTGGTAAATGCGCTGGTAAAACACTGTTTAAACCCTCACTCTAAAAACTATTGTTTAATTTTTTTAAAAGTTGTTTGAACCTTTTCAAACAACATCATCATTATCATCATCATCCTTAGTGGCGTACCCAGGATTTTTCACAGGGGGGAAGGGGAAACCGTCCGCCAAAAAATTTGACAAGCAAAAAAAAAAAAAAAAAAAAAAAAAGAGGTCTTCAAGCTCGTCAGGGGGGGGGGGCAAAAAGGTCTTTCAAGCTCGTCAGGGGGGCAGGGATACGTCCTTTCCATGGGTTGTGGCTCGTCAGGGGGGGGGGCAGACTGCCCCCTCTGCCCCCCCCCCCGTAGGTACGCTAGTGGTTGTTATTATATTATTACCATCATCATCATCATCGTCATCATCATCATTATCATTATTATTATCATCATCATCATTATTATCATTATCATTATTATATCGTCTTCATCATTTTCCAGGATCTTTTTCAAGTATGTAATTTTGTATCGAATTCTCTGGTTGAACAGCGCCATCATGGCTTTTCAAGAATATGTAGTATATTTATGCTGACATGAAAATATTCAATATTATTCAAACAATGATTCACTACAAGTACGTTAAATACGGATATAGATAAATATGCCCTCATGGCGAGGTCAAGGGTAGGCAGAACAAGATAACAATAAGTCGACATCCTTATTCTTTAACATGAGTAAATACTGATAAGACCGAAGGGAAGGTGGGGGAATGATAGGGATAATACAACATAAAGTTGCCGTCAGTTACATCATGGCCATATACGCAGAACTTTTTTTTTCATGGAGGGGGGGGGGGCTAGACGCGTAGCAAATTCAAAGAAACTCGAAAGTAAGGGAGCGAAGCAACCGAGCTTGTCATCCCTTGTGCATTTTCTAAGGTGAAATTGAAATTTTTTGTGAACGCTTTTGGTAAATGTTGTGAATTTTTTCCATTATTTCCTTTCTCTCTATTTTTCCTCTTCTTGAAAAATACAGAGTGGTGGCCCCCTATGATGTCACAGACCGCGTATTAAGAATAAACTTTGTTTTACAGTACAATTAAACTACTTCCTATCATGAAATACAAAAAAATAAGAGTGAGTAGCTGATGCCATCAGTCTTCTCATATGGTGCATACTGACCAGGCTGTGCATATAACTTTTTTTATTAAGTGCAAAATATAAATGTTATAACCTTTTGTATTTACATTTCAAGTTTGAGGAAATTTTCAATTTTATGCTTGTTTGATTTTTCTCTCTTTATTGAAATCATTTTTTTTGCGGGGGATGGACTTGTCCTTTGAAATATGCGTTTGTTTGACCGTAACAAGTCATGCATGGGAGCGGTTACATCCTGCATGTCATCACCTTGATGTTAAAAGTCATTGAAACTATATAGAGATAACTGACCCCGCCTATTCGTCCTTTTCTTGTACAAAGTCAGGATTTCTCAAAATAATTTCTCAATTAAGGGATTTTGCAGGCACCTTCTTGGCTGAAATGTAGGCCTATTTAAAGGTCAAGTCCACCCCAGAAAAATTTTGATTTGAATAGTGCTGAAAATTTCATAAAATCGGATGTAAAATAAGAAAGTTCTGACATTTTAAAGTTTCGCTTATCTTTCACAACACAGTGACATGCACAACTCAGTGGCATGCAAATGAGACAGTCGGTGATGTCCATCACTCACTATTTCTTTCGTTTTTTATTGTTTTAATTATACAATATTTCATTTTTTACAATTTGAAAATGACAACTAACTTGACTGAACAATATAGTATTAAAAAATGATAATTCCACATGTTCAGGGAGGAATTAATCGTTGTTTTACTTGACAATGAGGAGAAAATTAGAATATTTCATATAATAAAATACAAAATAAAAAGTGAGTGGATGGCATCATCAGACACCTCATTTGCATATACCGACCAGGATGTGCATATAACTATTTTGTGAAATTACGCGAAACTTTAACATGTCATGACTTTCTTATTTTACATCCGATTTTGATAAAATTGTCAGTGCAATGCTTGTTTGAATATTCTCTCTTTATTCAAATCAACTTTTTGTTGGGGTGGACTTGTCCTTTAATAAAGAAAAGCATCATCTCTATGCAGTATAGAGTATTGGTTTTTACAAAAGGGAGGATGGGCTGCCTCTATTTACCGAGCAGATGGTTTATGCAACGGGGACAGTATCCAAACTGGCCTCCCTCCTTTCCTCAAAACCAAATATAGAGGGAGACTTGCAAAATTTCACCCCCCCCCCGGTCACCACTTCAGTAGCAGGGGCGGATCTAGCTTTTATTTCCAAGGAGGGGATTCGACCGAGATATTTGACAAGAAAAAAAAAAGGTTTCACTACTAAAATGAAGCTTATTTTGATACCGATAAATTTTTAACAATAAAAAGAAGTTTATAATTTGGGGTTGGCTCCAAAAGGGAGGTCATTTTTTTTTACTTGGCAGCCTAGGGGAGGGGGATAAACCAGCTAATTCCCACTCCTCCTTGTAGGTCTGCCATAGCAGTGGACTGGAACAACTGGCCTTACGATTGAAGAAGTGATAAAATGAGATGGAACATGTGGAAAGGAAAAGAAATGGACTTAAAAGGAAGGACTAAGAAAGAAGAATATCAAAAGAGATGTTTTGGTCGTGTATCTCCATGATAAACTTTTTTCTTTATTTGAGAATGGACTGACAAAAATATGACGTCATAATTAGGTCGTATTGCACCCTCTTCGATTACCCCCGCGTCGCCCAGGCCTGCCTCTGAACAATGATTAGATATTGTCAACTCAAACTGCAATATTTGTACAGCTCTCTACACGAGGAGTGAACTTTAAACAGCAAATATTTGACTTCTTGTAAAAGAATGACAAGGGACTCTTCAGCATATCTGTTACCAATGTCCACCAAAGAACGGGATAAGGCTTTTAATATTTCAATGTGACATTCCAGTTTCAAATTACAGAACGTATTTAAAAGTCTAACATGGTCAGATGTATACTTGGAAATATACTACTCATTCAAAATCCATTAGAAAACAGTTTATTTGTTCAATAAACACAATAGTGGACTTTGTTCCCTTAACTAATTCTGTAAAGACACACTACTTCCATTATGTTTCACTATTTCTTGGAATAAGAATCGAAAAAACATTTTTTATAAAGAGGGTCATCCAATTCAAGGGGTGTAAATGATGAAGGAAAGAGCTTTCCGTGTCTGGATAAGACTGTAACTTTTATTTCAGTTTAAACATCCTGCTATTAGTAACTTCTCCTAAAAACAAGACCTATATTGCGAACGTCAATCCCTTACTAAACAATGCTTATAAGCAGTTTTCCGCTTCCAAAATTATAAAAATTTGAACTCTTTCAAAATATGCAAAAGAAACGTATAGCATTCATTTATAATTTTCATTATTTATCCGGCTCAAATGGCATACATGTTTATATCATGTTCGTCCTATTCTTTGTTATAGAAAAAAAAACACTAGAAAGATTTGTTTTCTATGTAATCATTTTATTATGAAAATTCGAATAAAGGTGACATGATATGAACAAAAGAAGAGGTAAATTTTCTATGACCATTTATGAAATGTTAAGGCACCCTATACTAAATTTCAAAGATTAAACTGGAATACTGCATGATAGAAATTTTCTCCTAAATGATTATTTAAGAGGATTTCTTATCCTATTATGATTCTTCTTTCTCTATTTCTTAATATCTTTAACTTCTGAAACATTGTTGTTATTTCTCTAATCTTGCCTTGTGTGGTATTATCTAGTTCTTTAAGTATTTGACCACTTGTGATCAAAGTTTATATTGCCATCAGGCCCCCGACAACATCCCGACTGGATTTCTGTCTTGTAAATAATCGGTTTTAACTGATTAGGTGGCAGCGGTGGGATGAAATCTAATAATTTAGATATCAATACACAATGTTTCAGTCATTGAATAGCCGTTGACGATCTTTTTACTTGTCTTCTGACCTCTCTACTTAAGACTCATCTGCAAGATCATTCCCTGGTTTGATAAGGCCATCAGAATATATAATGTTCAGTCATTGAATAGTCATTTGCTATCTCCCTTTACTTGTCTTCTGACCACTCTCTTCTCGATTGTTATCTCCAAGATTTTGATCACTGAATTTCACAGCCTTCTGTTTCCCTCTTCTTTTCCTCTTCTTTTCTTTCTCCATCACCTCCTTCTGATTGTCCATTAATGGAGTAACACTGTCTTTGGAATCTTTTCTACTTCCTTTCGGCACATTTCCATTCAACGGTGTCTCTTGAGTTGAATCCTGTTCCTCCAGAAGTGTATATTCAACCTTCGCAGTTCCACCCTCTTTTTCCGCCATTTTCTTTTCTTCAGTTCCACTCAATCTCTCATTAATGAGCCGCTCTTCATTCTGATTGGATGTCCCCTCAGTTCCTTCTGTAACCTGATTGGGTAATTCCATAGTCCTTATTTGCATATGATTTGCATTGATATCGTCTTCATTCGGAGATGATGGCTTGGTTTCCTCTGAGTAGACATAGGCCATGGCAGGGTCGGGAAGCGCATCTGGGCTACCGGTCCCTGGAGGAGGAAACAAATTTGAGAGAGAAATATATGTATCAGGTCGTTGTGAAAACAAAACAAACACATGCATAAATCAAACAATAACAGAAAAATAAAAGGGTCATGACTAATGTAATTTTCTCCAATGATAATACTCTGTACTAGTGACCCTGCATAACAACTGATGGCAAAACTATAGAAATGCAAAATGAAGTGCCATTTCACTTCAAATAAAAAAATCAGTCAAGTCTGTTTGATGGACCTGAGCATTGATTTATTCATGATTATGATAAAATGGTTAGATTTAAAAGAATGGTCTGGGCTGAAAATATTTATATCTAAATAAATAGAGTAAACTTCACAGAGCAAAATGCTGAAAATTTCATCAAAATCGGATAACAAATAACGAAGTTGTTGAATTTTAAAATTTATCAATATTTTGTGAATACATTTATATGCACATCATCATGAATATTCATTAGGTGGGCTGATGATGTCACATCCCCACTTTCCTTTTTCTTATGTTATTACATGATATCATAAATGTTCAATTTTTTCATACATGTGTAAACGATGTGTCTCCATTATGATGAAATAAGTTGCGGCAATAAATAACTAATGCACTTAATCAGTTGTCAATCCGATTGTTTTAGTTCTTGGTAGAAGAATTTTGAATAAACTTAATTTCATGTAATAAAATACAAAATAACAAGTGGGGATACGACATCATCAGCCAACCTAATGAATATTCATAAAGACATGCCTAGAACTGTTTCACCGGAAAAATGCAAATCTTTAAAATTCAATAACTTTTGTTATTTTGTTATCCGATTTTAATGAAATTTTCAGCATTTTGCTTTGTGAATTTTCATTTCATTTCATTTCGTTTATTTCCATTTTCAACAATTACAGTTTATTTTGTACATTTTAACATATAAATAACAAAACATATTTCAAGTATTCCTGTACAAAAATTATATTCAAGATTATTACATATCAGGTTGGAAATGGAGGAGGCTGCTAAAATTTTACTTTATTTATTGAGATATAAATGTCTCGAGCCTGGACCATCCCTTTAATTTCGTGAGAATGGGGGTGTCAGGGATGCATATAACTTGTTGCAGGTTATACTATTGAATCAGGATTAGGGATGACTATAATTTTATGAATTGAATAAATTAATGAATTGAAAGGGAAATTCCCTTCTATTACGCATATTGGGATCAAATAGTATACCTCTGTTTAGTTTATAGAAGCAATTTAAAGAAAATTAATTCTTTTGTCCTTAGAATTCAGTAGTCACCTTGAAAGCGAGGATCTCACAATGATTTTATGACTCGATCCCGTATACCCCCTGCAAGGATTTCATGGTTGCCGACAACTTAGGATGGAAGGCTCTGCCTTTCGCTTCTTGCTGACACCCCCCCCCCCCCACCCCATCCAAGAAAATAGTTTGGTTTTGTAATAAGAACATTGACTAAATGGGAATTCCCCTTATAAAAGACCGTGGTTGCACTCCCGGAGCTATAAAAAAAAAAACTAAATGAAATATTGACTCGTATGACCTTCAGAGCTAATTGACAATTGATTCCAATAATGCCCAAAGGCTGCCCATTGCACGGACCATGATACATTTTGTTTATTGCTTGACTACTCAGCTAGGGCGAATCCAGAATTTCATATTCAGGGAGAGGTGTGTAAAAAAGAAGGAAAAAAAAATTCCCAAAAGGCACAAATATATCAATCCCAACTTTTAAGGGGGTTCAAGAGGGGGTGGGAAATTGTTCATTGCATGCAGAGTATGTTAATTTTGTACAGATTTGGGTCGGGACCATCCGGTCAGGGGGCACATGTCCCCCCCCCCCCCCGCGTCCCCCTCGCCCTCTGTTGAGAATGGGACGGCATATTCGACCCGTTCTCAGTATAGAAACGGAAGTAAACACATCAAAACTGATTGACCAATAGGGTCAAGACAATACACAGTGATCAAAGGGACTTTCCCCATTACCTCACAACAATGCAACTGACCTTGCGAGACGTACAAATAACTTGCATGGGTGTTTGTGTGTGTATAGCCAGTAACCAATTCAAATTTCCAAAACGTTGCGAGCGAGCGAAAATTTTGACATTTTAAAAAAATGAAAGATCTAATTTTGTGATAGATTTTGACATAATGTATTGCTTTTTCTCTCTCTTTTTCCTCGTTTTCTTTGTTTTCTCTTGGTCGTGGAATTTCTTATTTTTTGGATAGAGGGTTCTTGTGCCCCTATAGCACCCATTTAAAAATATGAAATTGATGCATAATAACTATTGAACTCAGTGATAATCGTGTAATTCAATTGGTTTTTATATATAATTTGCTTGATTTGTTCCCCGCTTGTCTTATTTTAATATATCATGGTGGGCATTGTGGTTTTTGTCTTAACAAGACCTTCTGTTTTGAACAACTGTACCTATGGTTTTTTTTTTTTTTATTAAGCTGCATGTTATTGTTTTATTGATTGTCTTTAATTCAGTGTTTGGTAGATCGCTTTTATATAATTTAGTATTGAAAAAAGTCAAACTTGAACTTGAAAGTGCAGACTAATTAATATACTGTGCACTTCAATGATCACAAATCGATCTCCTTTCAGAACTGGCTTACTTATTAACGTACTGCCCAATTTTATTACAAAATTATATGCCAGTATATAAAACATTAATTTGATTATTTCATGTCTGGCGTCCTTCGGCAAACAATTCAGCCAAAAGCAATGTAGAGATCATTAATAACTTAACGAGTCACTGAATCTTCCTAGCTGTTTTACTGGCATTTATTGTTGATAGTCTAGCTTATGGGTATTACAAGAATCTGCAAATAAAATTAATTGCCAAAACTAAAAAAAAAAAAATCCTAACCTGTTGTAATTTCCTGTATAGGTTATATTTTTTCCACTTTCAAATTTTCATAATTTGTTTCAGTGATGCTGCAGGAAATAAATCGTTGAAAGTTGGCAAAGGACCTGAGACTATGCATGTAGGACTAAAAGTACGAATAGTGCAAACACAATTATGAAATATATAAAATTGGGGAAATGGAAGTCATTTTGTTGAGTAATTACATCAATCAATCAATCTGCCAAATACCCATTCAAACCTTGGGCCATCATCCAAAGTACACATAAACGTTGAAGTAGTATATCGTACAATACCAATCTGGATAAATCTATATATTAAAGGAAATAAAAAAAAATGCAACACAAAACTAAAAGTACGTACGTTTTTAGGTATTTATAATATGAATTGAATATAATGTTTATATGATTATAATGTGATGTTTGTGTGTTTTCAATAAACTGAAACTTGAACAAAATACGACCGTCAGTCCTCAGGTATCAAATAGTTATAGCCTATAGATATCGTATATAATTATTTTCAAAGAGGAAAATATTTTCAATGAAATAAATGTTCATTATTATTGTGATAATATTGATCCTAGTATATGAGCCAATTTCACACTCCACCAGTCGAATCACATTAGAATTTGTTATTTATATTCTATCAATTGATAATCATGGAATTAATGCGCTTTTTTTATGTAGTAACTTTAATACCACACAGGGGATGAGGCAAATGAAATCTCATCGATCACTCCGCTTCCATAATACAAACTGCAATCAATCATTCTTGAGTAGATATGGCGTTCATCGTGTTCGTTGATCTCTCTTAAAAAAGACCCTGCTTGCATAAATTTATTTTAGGCATAAATCTACAATCCTTGTGTGCTAAAGTGATGAAGACCTTTCAACCATAGGTGAAAACAAAAACAAAACCTATAAACGAGTTCAAAATACATACATTCATGGCGAATGTTCTGCTCTCAATGAGCATGATGAGGCCGGGGAAGCTTTTTTATTAGTTCTCTGCAAATATGGAGTGAGTAAGATTTTCATTAGCCAGAGTGGTTGATTTTTCAAGCAACTATACCACGTATTTGCTTTTTTATGGGGGGGGGGGCTCCAATGGTTCATGACAATGATGAAGCTTCTGTGCACTCAGCTTACATGCTGGACACACTAATTCTTCATTCATTCAATGAAACGTTCCTCCAAATTTTTGTGATGATTGGTCAAAATAACTAATTCATTTCCGCCCACAAAAACTGGTAAAACAAATTTCTGGTAGATCCTATAACTTTTTAACCAACAATATGGATGATTTTGACCCAACTTTCCTCGAACGTACACCAACACATTTTGACCGATCTCTTTTCATTTTCAACTTTTATTACAGAAGGCAGAAATTCAAGGTCTAAAGCCTTAATTCTATATATATGCCTAGTTAAATACATTCATGCACAACCTTACATTTCCTTCAGATGAATAACCGTTACTCTACAGTGGGTAATAAGATAAACACTCAATGTTTCAGGCATCCATCCTTGATTTTTTTTTACCCAATTAACAGATCACATTCATATTTGGTTAATAAAATAATTGTAAATTTGCTGTGGGGTTAGAAATAGCCTTCCAAAAGAGAAGCCGATGTAATATCCTGTTCTATAGAGCACAATCACACACACAAAAAAATAATCGTTCGTGCATTACCTTGAGGTAAAACATTGCTAAATTGCTCATATCTCACCCGATTTTTTGCTCACACTAAAAAAATAATTGGGTACAAATGCTCCATGAGAGTAATAATGTGTCCAAGCAACATTGGGCATTTCTTTTGGGCATTTTCATCTATGATATCCAGTGTGATGAAAATTGTACCCATTCTAAAGTAGTTGCTGCTTAGTTGTTAAACTTACTGAACAATATGCTTCCCGCGTTGGGTAAAATACTTCCCAAAATTGGTTGGACACATAATTACCCTCGTGCTGGTTAAAATTGTACCCAATATTTTTTTAAAGTGCATGAAAGCACGCTTATTCAGGGGGTAAACACAACTGTATACACAGCGATCTACTTTTCACTCGTGCTTGTTTTTTTTTATTTTTTATTATATTCATTTAACATAATAATGAATAACACATTGCGAAAACATTATGCCTACATAACGCATACTCAGAGTCAATCATGACAAAGAAGTCGGTATAGGTTGGCAAATTTGGTTTGAAATTCTGAAGAAATAAAACCCAGTTCACTGGCGTAAATCCGTGTTGAGGGGTGGGGGGATGACTGAAATAGTTTGGCTTTTTTTTTGCCTTCATTTTTTTAGATATGCAAGGAATTGTAATTGATATGTCCACAGTGGCGTACCGTGGGTCACGGCATTGTGGGGGCACCAGCAAAATTTTTGAATCACTGAGTGAGCGCGCGAAGCGCGCTCAGTTGCTAGTTATTCTGACCTAATAGAGACATTTTAAGGACAATGTCATTGAACGGATATGTATCTCACTGATCAAATAATGCGAGCGCGAAGCCCGAGTTGATTTTTTTTATATTCACACCTAAAAAGGGACATTATAATCAAATTTGTGTAATCATGATAGGTACCTGTCTCGCTAAACAATGCGAGCGCGAAGCGCGAGCTGAAATTTTCGTTTATTTTGACCCCAAACAGCGAGATTTTAAGGAATATATTTTAGGAATCCATTAAGAGTATGCATATCTCACCATAGTCATCTAATGCGAGTGCCAAGCGCTTGCTGATTTTATTAGAATTACATCTGAACACATGAAACAATTTTTGTAGTCATTGCAATCATGATTATCATACGCATCTCACTAATCAAATATTGCGAGCGTGAAGCGCGAGCTGAAAATTTAGATAATTCAGACCTGAAGTGGGGCATTCTAAGGTTTCTTTGTAGGAATTAACTAGGACCATACGTATTTCATTAACCAAATGATGCGAGCGCGAAGCGCGAGCTGAAAATTTTTGATATTCAGATCAGAAGAAGGGACATTTTAAGGACTGATTTTAGGAATTCATGAAGAGCAGACATATCTCACCAATCCACTAATGCGAACGTAATCACGGAAGGAAATGTTTTTATATATACGTAGGGCAATCACTTTTTTAATCATGTAAAAGAAGCATATGTCACTACATAAAACAATGATAACTCAAGTGATAGGAAATATATTTGGTTTATATTGACTTGAAAACGGGATATTTTAGTACAACAGGATTATATATCTCGTTGAATAGACAATGCGAGCACCAGGAACAATGAAGACGTAGGCCCTGGGCAAATTATGTTTCATGAAGTTATGATAAAAATGTATCTTATGTAATGTAACATAACATAATTATAATATAATATAACATTATAATGAATATTTTTTTCTTTCCCACTACTTTTCTCTTCCTTTCTCCCTCTTTTCTATTTTTCCCCATTTCCCCGTTTTTGTTTTGGTCAGCCGATGGGGGGAGCATGTGCCCCCCATGCCCCCCCCCCCCCCGTAGTTACGCCACTGTATGTCCATATGACAAATACCCCTCCAATATTATTATCTTTTTTACCCCATGTGATGGTTTAATGGTTTTATTAGAGATTACATTTAAAAAAATTTGACATTCCATCTTAATCCCTTCCCAAAGACCCCAACATTGATGAATTGGAAGAAACGGGGGTTTCTCTTCAATGTTATAATATGGACATAAGTATTTCGTTTGGAAATGGTGAAATTACTCTTTATTTGCATTTCATGATTCAATAATATTGTTTTATTTGTTAAGCGGTATTTTAGGAAGACTTTTCACCAATAAAACAATTATCTCTTGTGATTTTTTTAAATTTCTTTCGTAAAAAGTGGGGGGGGGGATGTTTGTACAGGCCACCCCCCCCCCTCCTCGAAAAGTGGGGGGATATATCCCCCCATCCCCCCCCCCCCGGGATTTACGCCAGTGACCCAGTTACAACTAATGTGACCAATATATAATGAGATCGATCGTATGTCATGCACTTGGTACATATTTAGATGGAGGACAACAAGGAAAAAAAGAAATGGCGAAACTATCAAAGGAAATGATCCTTGGTCAGCGTACATCGGCGAAATGGGGGGGGGGGGTCGATTTTTCCACGTCGAAATATTGAATTACCAAACTGGAAAGATGATCTCTCACTCAATCTCCTGATTTTGACACACATCTGCTGACAGGATCGGTTTGTTTACAGTGAGCACACGCTGTAACCATGACAACAGTCAATAGGTCAAAGTGAAATTCATCCTCTCATGGAATGGTCATAGTGAAAACTGATATAGGTCCGCGGAGTGATCATTGAAAAACTGAGTGAAAATGAGTTTGAAAGCGGAGGCACCAGAAAAAAATACAATCATTGAAAATGATTGTTTGTTTGCGTGGATCTTGCCTAAAATAGACCGACGATACAAATATTTTTGTCATGGTATCTGGTCACAAGAGTGTGTATTCAATAAATTTTATAGTCACAAAGAAAGGAATGTTTCTGTGGAGGTTGCTATTTCCATGATAAAAGAAGGACTATAAGAACATGTATTTTTAAGGTAGGAAATAATCATGACGATGAATAGAATAAGGAACAATGCGAAATGAAAGATAAACAGATACATAGATACAGTGGATAGACAGGTCCCTTGCCAGATTAGTATAGAGACACCATTTTATATATTGATATCATGCAGCATGACCAACTTGGAAACCATAAATCTATGATAAAACATTCTTTATATTTTAATACATTAAATTTAGTGACCAAAATAACATTTAAATATTTTCCAATTAAGTCGTCAGATATTTAAAAAATGTGTTCCATATCTATTAATGTATGCTTTCTTTACTATTGATGAGACAATGTACACTATGTAAAGTCAAATTAAACCAATAGTAGAACATTCTCCATTCTCACATTACATGTCTCCCCATGTTTCTTCAACCTGGCATCTATTTTTCTGTTCTATGCCACTATACTTCATTACACGAGCGAGCATACAGGCGCAGCCAACGTGAAGTTGAAAATATCTCACCATATGGACATTCAACTTCACAAGAGATCTGAAAATAACCCAGTTATTAATTGTATCTTAATGACAAATCAAGATCAATTCTTCATATGAGTTGGAACAGATCAATAAATATCATACCCCAAAAATCCTTACAAAGAGCTTGGTATGGAGCGATGTTATCTACTAGACCGCGGGGAAGCAGAACCAATAAGAGTTTAGTGAAAAATTTGTTTAGAAAAAAAGGTGAAGGATACATTTTTCAATATTATACAGAGTAAAATTTAATGCATTTGATTGTCGATTTCTAACAGACACCAATGGAAAATTATTAAGTATGTTATTCGAGTGATCTCTCAGACTAAGTGTAATGTAATATGTTAAAACAATTTTAAAAAATTTATTACATTTTCATATTAGCAAATTATAGTTTTCATCAAAGATGGATATACCCCCTTTTGCAAAATAGCCCTTTAAATATATGTCCTGTGTGATGAGAAATAATGGTGATGTATCCACAAGATAACCTATATTTAAAAGAGTTAACCTGCACATAATTTTCACAAGCATCAAAGCACTCTGAATACAACAACAACAACAAAACAATCTTGTGACCGAGTGGTATATATGTAGAGTAAATATAAATATTTAGAAACGTGCCTCCATGGGAATATGATAAACACTCAGGTTTTAAATACAGGACTATTCCGTTTGATACAGAGGTGTAATGAGCCAAAAATTGTGAGTGGCCAGACATGGCGCACAGAGCAAATTATTTTTAACGCTGCGAGCGAGTGAAGTAAGCGAGCAAATTTTGACCATTTTAATACAAACATGCTGTGATAGATTTTGTCATAATAATAGGGAAATCTTATCATATTTCACAATATCCCTTTCTCCTGTTTTCTTTGTCGTGATAGTTTTGGGTGTCCACGGTCCCATCCCCCCCCCCCCCACCCGTAGTGGTTTGATATATAAAAGGAAATATAAACTATCAACAAATTCCAGAACAGATGGAAATATATCAGAGCAGATTCTTTCAGTTCATTTTTTTCCAATTTGGATTTTAATTATTTTCTACAGAGCTTCTAATGAATATAGACCTTGCATGTAGACAGTCTGGGTGTGCTCATTTTCTCATGCTCATTTCATCTTCATAATATTTTGAGCATTGTATTCGGTAATTACAAAATTAAAAACCTTCGCATGAAACCTTTGTTCACTTAACTTCACTCTGAGCATCTGACCATTACCAACAAAATCAACATTGACAACAATATCAACATATCAGATATAACTGTCTTGATATTTGTGGAAAATCAACAGATTAAAAGATAAATTGCATGTTGCTGCGATACTGCTACACATGTTTTTGGAATGACCCAGGAATTGTGTAAAAATATAAGGAAGTGTCGTAACCATAACAACCACCAATGCTATATGCATTATATCGGATTTTAAAAGCGTGTGTCAGTTCTATCGTAGTACGAATGAATTAAGGATTATATACCACACACGTGCTTGTAATATTGTTTCATAAGCATCGTTTTTTTTTCAACTTCAAAATGGTATGCTGCAAGTTATCATCCAAATCCTGAATTAAATGTATGTAAATTATTTCATTCCGGGATTTCATTATGATGAATTCCATTGATATACTCCGTTATTTGTATACACGTACGAATATCTAGCAAATGTCCCACGTGTGTTTAGCACCCAATTCATTTTAATTTTCATTGTTGATAATATCAGCATGAGCATACCAAATAATTATTTCTCTAAGATGTCTAAAGTAAACGACACTGCATTATATCAGACAAACTCAAAGTTTTCTTTTCTGTGTAGAACGTATACTTCTACTACTAATACTCTTTCCATCGGCCCCCGCATCAGGTACGATGATGAAAACATAAATATTTCTGAGATATAGGCCCTAGGAATTATAATTCAAATGAAATTTGTACACTGCAAAAACTCTGGTTTTGATTTAACACCGGCTCGGAATCTATATATGTCCACACCAGAAAAGTGTTAAACAACACCCAGGGGCGGATCCAGTCTTCGCGAATAAGGGGGGGGGGGGCGGAATTTTTTTTCAGCCATATTTTCCCCAATCGGCCGCTCGAAGATGATTTTTGGTTTCTTTGAAGGGGTAGTCCTAATAGTCACTTCTTAGCTTTATTCTTATAAATCAACATAAACATATGATATCATAATCCTTATTTATATAATGCGAGCGCGAAGCGCGAGCTATTTTTTTTCTCGAAACGTTATGTATTTTTTCCAAAAATTTGAACATTCTGGGCAATGTTTATTATCCTGAAAAAGATTTTATGCAACTAAATAATTACTAAGAACGCGAAGCGCAAGCAAAAATGAACTGATGGAAAAGGTACCTGATAAAGACTGCATGCCATTAGCCATGAAGACATTAGGCCTACATATTTCAAAAATCTAATAATGCACGCGCGAGCTGATTTTTTTTGACATTTTTACCTAAAGAATGGAAATACAATTGATGCGAGCGCGAAGCACGAGCGGAAAATTTCGATATTTAGACCTACTGAATTAGACACTCTATTCATGTTTTGTAAATCATGAAAAGGATGAATAATTGGGAATCTTCCTTTCATTAATAATGCAAGCGCAAAGCACGAGCAGAAAATTGTTGTACGTTTTGAACTGATCAAAAAGGTACCTATTAATGACTGCTTGCACTTAGTCATGAAGACGTTACATATTTCAACTATCAAATAATGCGAGCGCGAAGCGCGAGCTGAAATTTTTTGACATTTCTACATATGAAGAGTTTTGTTCCAAAAGGAGCTAGATCCACGTTTGGTGTTCTTCTGTAAATCAAGGTTTTTTAATTCACCACTCTCCCTTAGCCACTGCTGTTCTATTTTGATATATATGATAGTACTATTATATTAGATTAATTAAATAACGATTTCAAAAATTTAGTATTCATCATCAATTTTTAAACAATTTTTAAAATTTTATCTTTCACGAATTTAGCTCCTTTTTTATTAAGACTTGGTAAAATGTCAATTTTAGCCAATTTAAACATGTTTGATATTGGAATTTGAACACGAAACACATTAATATAGCTAGCAGAGTACATTCCACATCTTTTCTGATGTTTATCCACTGAAAAATACAATAACAAAAAAATGATATTTTGTCATCTTTTCTAAGGACGGTAACTTTTCGATATCTAATTCCAAAAGGAGCTAAATCCAAAAATATTCATAAAAATTGTAAAATTATGTTATTTTCATCAAAACTTGCACTGATGGTGCGAACCTGTATCCACAACATGTACCTAAGATTGAATGCATAAATTAATGTAAAATAGGAAAAATGACCAATTTTAAATAACCGTATAGTGGATTTAGCTCCTTTTGGAACAAAACTGTTTTGGATTTAGCTCCTTTTGGAACAAAACTGTTTTGAATTTAGCTCCTTTTGGAACAAAACTCAAATATGCAATAAATTTTTACCAACCTTTCCCCAAAAAATTCAAATGCGATATGTTGCATTTGATTCTCACGTCTAAGATATATATATTTCTTTCAAAAAATCAATTTTTGTCAAAAGTGGATTTAGCTCCTTTTGGAATCAAGCTCTTCATATAGAATGGAAAATTTTGATTAATTTTTGTAATCGTGAACAGGATAGCAATATAACAAAACAATTGATAATTTGATGCGAGCACGAAGCGCGAGCGGACAAAAAAATCGAGATTTAGAAGTAAAAACGGGACACTCTATTCATGATTTGTAAATCATGAAAAGAATGAGTAATAGGGGATCTTCGTACATTGATAATGCGAGCACAAAATTTTTGATATTGTGATCTGAAACTGGATAATGATTTAAATTAAGAGAACAAGTTGAGTATCTGTATAAACATGCACGCGCGTGTTTCATATTTAGACCTAGAATCTAGCCATTCTAAATACATCTTTTATCATGAAAATAAAAGCGAGCGCGACGCGCGAGGTTAAACTATTTGATATTGCGATCTGAAAAAAAAGTTTTGACATAGGACAGGGACATCCTTAGGACATGTCATCATATGAAAATGATGACTTTCTTCTTATAAGTATTCCTCTTGGTAAGCGCGAGATGAAACAAAAGGGACAATTTAATTATTAAATTAATATCTTATTCATTAATGCCTAATGAGGGCACGAAATCTGATGATATTATGGCCTGAAAACTGGACATTTCAAGCACTTTTGTAATTATAAATAGGATGCATCAGTTAATATATTTTAAACCATTAATGCGAGCGCAAATTGCGAGCCTAAATTATGTATACACTGTCATGAAAAGGTGATATTAAGTAGTTTATTCATTTGTTGTATAATCAATATTGAGACATACATAACTCGCAAATCAAAACGCGAGCGTGCAGCGCTAGCTGATAAGTTTTTACAATCAGACCAGAAAATGCATATTTTGACAAATTTATGGAATACACAAAAATAATAGGTACCTGATAAATCAAAATTTGCGAGCGCGCAGCGCGAGCAGAAAATTTTAATATTCAAACCATAAAACTTACATTTTTACAGAGCACTTTTAAAGATCAATTTGTAAATCACACGAAATAATGAAAGTTCGATTTCTGAGATGAATAATGTTTTGTATATTAACTTAAAAACTTGATATTTGAACTCCATATTGAACAAGATATGAAAATCACCTAACAGGCAATGCGAGCGCGAAGCGCGAGCGAATATTTTATATAGTGACCTGAAAGATTTTTTTTCCCCAAGTCTTCCCCTCGTTATTTTATTCACTCGTCTTCCTCCTCTCTTTTCCCTCCTTTTTTTCCTTTTATTTTTTCTTTCTTTCCTTTTATTTTTCTTTTTTGCCCCGCCAATAGGGGGGGGGGGTGGGGACGGACCCCTCGGGCCCCCCTCGATCCGCCTATGAACACCAGTTTCGTTTTGGTCTAACACCAGATAGGTGTTTATACAACACCAATTAGTATTAAAACAGCATCGGTTTGATTCCAAACTGGTGTTGTTTCAATACTTCTCTGGTGTGGACATATACAGTGCGTCCCAGAAAAAACGAAACCGAGATTAAACGATGATTTATCATAACTTAATCACAAATTCAATAAACGAATGACCTACCAATGTAAAGCTTAGAATCTCCTCTTTCATCTGATATTACTTAGATTATTCCTCATTCAAGCATGAGTGAGCAAAAACAATTTGAAGAAAGGATACCAAAAACTCATTTGGCGGGGGGTATCTAAATTTCAAAAAGAAAATCACATGCCTAATAAGTTCAATATCTGCTCATTTATTTGATACCTTAATCACAAAAAATGGTCTAGAAGTAAAAAAGTTATGATCCCTCGAAACAATGCTTGTATTTCCATAATTTCATTAAATAAACGTGTTTTCACCGGTTTCCCACAGAAGCTATCGCATGGTTTTAATGCATGGCTGATCGTCAACAAAACGGAGTGTCAAGTGAGTTTGAACGCTAGCCTGTATAGAACCTCTTCATTTTATGAAATTATTGAAATTCAAGCCTTATTTCAAATAACCAGAACTTTGTTATTTCTTGAACATTTTCTGTAATTGAGGTATCAAATTAAAGAGCATATATTGAACTTTTTTTAAATGTGGTTTTCTTTTTGAAACCCAGATACAGCCCGCCAAATGACTTTTTGGTATCCCCTCTTCAAATTGTTTTTGCTCACTCATGCGTGAATGAGAAATAATCTAAGTAATTTCAGATAAAAGAGGAGATTCTAAGCTTTACAATGGTAGGTCATTTGTCTATTGTATTTGTGATTAAGTTATGATAAATCATCGATAAATCTCGGATTCGTTTTTTTGTGGGACGCACTGTATAGATTCCGGGCTGGTGTTAAATCAACACCGGAGTTTTTGCAGTGTTATAGATCTCATGATTTTCTATTGATTTTGAACAAGATGCCTGATTGCATTATTGCATTATTCAAAAGACAAGCGTTGTCTTTCAAACTTTACAAAAGCGAGAGGGGTATCAAAAGGTGAATGTCAAGTGCCAACTAAATCCTATAATCCCTTAATAATGACTACTAATGATGTCCACTTCAAGCTTTTCATAGCTCGGATCATGTTTGAATATGTTTCTTAAAGTCTAATCCACTTCCTCATTCTCTTTTTCTTCCGCAAGAAGTGCTACCCCCTTTTTCATTTGAAATATATCACGTCCAATATTACTAAGCAGTATTTCAACATGCTCCGATTTTGTTATTTCATCATTTTTTTGTTTACTGTCTACAATTCAGCAAGTATATAATTTTCCCTATTTCTAACATATTTATATTGTGATATGGGTGAGGGTCAAACAATTTATTCAATGATTTGTTGCATTTAAACTTCACGGAACTGACTTTGAAAATGAAATGGTTATTTATTCTTATGTTAATATTAATCAATATATATTACAAATCATATATAATGTTGAAATTTAGTTTTAAAGATGATTTTTTTTATTATTCCCTGCATTTTTGATTGACAACTGCAACTACAGGGAAGATGCACATGAGTGTGAGAATAAATCACAGTAAACAGAACTGAAATAAATACCCGACAATTTGTGAGATAATGGCCCGTTGCAGAAAGAGTTGCATTCAACCGCAACTCTAAATATGCGCAACTTGATTTTCAACCAATCAGCAGCGCGCAATTGGGACTTGCGATTTATATTTTGGCTTGCGTTTATACGCAACTCTTTCTGCAACGGACCCCAGATTTGGTAAAGAGTATCCTTCTTCATTTAAGCACAGAACAATAACAATTAACAGGGCCGTAGCCAGAAGCATTTTGTTGGGGGGGTGTACCAGCTAAATTTGCCAACTAAATTTGGCGTGACCGCGCCAAAGTGAGCACAGGGGGAGTCTGATGGGGGATGTACCCCCCCCCCTACAATAATCACATGCTAAAAGATGTTGAATTTTTAGAATTGAATTAGTAGCATTTGGTGAATACTTTAATACTTTAAGGTAAATTATAAAAAGATATAAAGTTACAAAGATATTTGCACTTTAAAAATAAAAATTTTGGATCAAAATAGAAAGGCTAGTGTGCCGTAGTTGCTAACTTGCAGTATAATGATATACCCTATGCATTAATAATATCAAAATCAAAGATTTGTTCATTTTTAATTGACCTTCTGTGCAAGATGTCTCAACTAAAATTTCAAGAGTGCTACTGCTAACAGTGGCGTATCGTGTGTCACGGCATGGGGGGGCACCAGCAAAAATTTTGAGTCATTAAGTGGGCGCGCGAAGCGCGCTCAATTGCCAGGTATGCTGACCTGATAGAGACATTTTAAGGACTGTGTCATTAAACGGATATGTATCTTAGTGATCAAATAATGCGAGCGCGAAGCGCGAGCTGAAAATGTTTGATATTGAGTCCTAAAAAGGGACATTATAAGCAAAGTTTTGTAATCATGATACGTACCTGTCTTACAAAACAAACAATGCGAGCGCGAAGCGCGAGCTGAAATTTTTTGTATAACTTAACCCTAAAAAGGGACATTTTAAGGACTATCTTTTGGAATTCATGAAGTGCGTACGTATCTCATCATAGTCATCTAATGCGAGCGCCAAGCGCTTGCTGATTTTGTTAAAATTACACTGGCACATGAAGCACTTTTTGTGGTCATTGTAATCATGAACATGATACGTATTTCACTAATGAAATATTGCGGGCGAGAAGCGCGAGCTAACAATTTTTGAAATTCAGACCTGAAGAGGGGCATTCTATGGCTTGTTTGTAGGAATTTACTATTTCACTAATTAAGTGATGCGAGCGCGAAGCGCGAGCTGAAATTTTTTTATAATTAGATCAGAAAAAGGGACATTTTAAGGACTGTCTTTTAATAGGAATTCGTGCACTGCAAAAACGCCGGTGTTGATTTAACACCAGCCCGGTATCTATATCGGTCCACACCAATGCGAACGTAAGCACAGACTGGCAATGTTTTATTAAGGCCTTAAAAGGGGGCAATCACTTTAAGTATATAGTCATGAAAAAAACATATGTCACTACATAAAACAATGATAACTTGAAGTGCGAGGAGATAATTTGGTGCATAATCTTTATGGACTTAAAATACAACAGGACTATATATCTCATTAGTCAGACAATGCGAGCACCAGGAATGATGCAACCCCTACCTGCCCCCATCCCCACTCTAAGCACATTCTGACACCATAAATTTAAAAAAAAGTTTAGTAAAAATAACTCAGAACATTTTTGTGTTTTTTGCCAACTGCAAACTTGTAGACAAGTCTACAAGTTGTAGACTTGTCTTCATGAATTTGCCAACTACAGAGTTACCATTTTTTAAAGTCTTGTGTTCTGTTCTTTTCAGATCTGAAACGAGGCAGTACTTGTACATCACTTTGCTGACTGGTTGAGCGTATAGTGTTCTGCCACTTTAACAGGCCCACTTTATAATTTGCCAACTATACGTTGGCTTTGATTATTCAACTTAAACCTTGGAAATTCATCCCATCCAATATTTATGTACCTAGTCTTGCCTCTAATTTTACAAAACTAATGTGTTTGTTAAATCGTCAATAATTGTGGTATAATTTGCAAACTAACAAGCTTGTTCATATCGGGGGAGGACCGGGGGCTTACTTTGTGTGTTATTATAGCTCCATCTGTTTTGTCCTTTGTATTTTGCTGACTAGTAGGGCTCTAAGCCTGGCTACATGGACTTGGATTTGCCAATTGGTTGTCTTTACTCTAAAAGTCCTAAACTTCTTCGAAGTTAGTACCCCCAGGGCCGTAGCTAGAGGGGGGGTATGGGGGGGTGTGACACCCCCCCAACATTCGTGGCAGTCGGCAAAATCATGTACCAGTTGGCAAAATGGAGGATAGGGGAGAAATAGAAAGAAAGAGAGAGAGAGGGGGAGAGAGAGAAAGAAAGAAAGAAAGAAAGGAAAGAAAGAAAGAAAGAAAGAAAGAAAGAAAGAAAGAAAGAAAGAAAGAAAGAAAGAAAGAAAGAAAGAAAGAAAGAAAGAAAGAAAGAAAGAAAGAAAGAAAGAAAGAAAGAAAGAAAGAAAGAAAGAAAGAAAGAAAGAAAGAAAGAAAGAAAGAAAGAAAGAAAGAAAGAAAGAAAGAAAGAAAGAAAGAAAGAAAAGGAAAGAAAAGAAAAATAGGGGTACTAACTTCGAAGAAGTTTAGGACTTTTAGAGTAAAGACAACCAATTGGCAAATCCAAGTCCATGTAGCCAGGCTTAGAGCCCTACTAGTCAGCAAAATACAAAGGACAAAACAGATGGAGCTATAATAACACACAAAGTAAGCCCCCGGTCCTCCCCCGATATGAACAAGCTTGTTAGTTTGCAAATTATACCACAATTATTGACGATTTAACAAACACATTAGTTTTGTAAAATTAGAGGCAAGACTAGGTACATAAATATTGGATGGGATGAATTTCCAAGGTTTAAGTTGAATAATCAAAGCCAACGTATAGTTGGCAAATTATAAAGTGGGCCTGTTAAAGTGGCAGAACACTATACGCTCAACCAGTCAGCAAAGTGATGTACAAGTACTGCCTCGTTTCAGATCTGAAAAGAACAGAACACAAGACTTTAAAAAATGGTAACTCTGTAGTTGGCAAATTCATGAAGACAAGTCTACAACTTGTAGACTTGTCTACAAGTTTGCAGTTGGCAAAAAACACAAAAATGTTCTGAGTTATTTTTACTAAACTTTTTTTTAAATTTATGGTGTCAGAATGTGCTTAGAGTGGGGATGGGGGCAGGTAGGGGTTGCATCATTCCTGGTGCTCGCATTGTCTGACTAATGAGATATATAGTCCTGTTGTATTTTAAGTCCATAAAGATTATGCACCAAATTATCTCCTCGCACTTCAAGTTATCATTGTTTTATGTAGTGACATATGTTTTTTTCATGACTATATACTTAAAGTGATTGCCCCCTTTTAAGGCCTTAATAAAACATTGCCAGTCTGTGCTTACGTTCGCATTGGTGTGGACCGATATAGATACCGGGCTGGTGTTAAATCAACACCGGCGTTTTTGCAGTGCACGAATTCCTATTAAAAGACAGTCCTTAAAATGTCCCTTTTTCTGATCTAATTATAAAAAAATTTCAGCTCGCGCTTCGCGCTCGCATCACTTAATTAGTGAAATAGTAAATTCCTACAAACAAGCCATAGAATGCCCCTCTTCAGGTCTGAATTTCAAAAATTGTTAGCTCGCGCTTCTCGCCCGCAATATTTCATTAGTGAAATACGTATCATGTTCATGATTACAATGACCACAAAAAGTGCTTCATGTGCCAGTGTAATTTTAACAAAATCAGCAAGCGCTTGGCGCTCGCATTAGATGACTATGATGAGATACGTACGCACTTCATGAATTCCAAAAGATAGTCCTTAAAATGTCCCTTTTTAGGGTTAAGTTATACAAAAAATTTCAGCTCGCGCTTCGCGCTCGCATTGTTTGTTTTGTAAGACAGGTACGTATCATGATTACAAAACTTTGCTTATAATGTCCCTTTTTAGGACTCAATATCAAACATTTTCAGCTCGCGCTTCGCGCTCGCATTATTTGATCACTAAGATACATATCCGTTTAATGACACAGTCCTTAAAATGTCTCTATCAGGTCAGCATACCTGGCAATTGAGCGCGCTTCGCGCGCCCACTTAATGACTCAAAATTTTTGCTGGTGCCCCCCCATGCCGTGACACACGATACGCCACTGTTAGCAGTAGCACTCTTGAAATTTTAGTTGAGACATCTTGCACAGAAGGTCAATTAAAAATGAACAAATCTTTGATTTTGATATTATTAATGCATAGGGTATATCATTATACTGCAAGTTAGCAACTACGGCACACTAGCCTTTCTATTTTGATCCAAAATGTTTATTTTTAAAGTGCAAATATCTTTGTAACTTTATATCTTTTTATAATTTACCTTAAAGTATTAAAGTATTCACCAAATGCTACTAATTCAATTCTAAAAATTAAACATCTTTTAGCATGTGATTATTGTAGGGGGGGGGGGGTACATCCCCCATCAGACTCCCCCTGTGCTCACTTTGGCGCGGTCACGCCAAATTTAGTTGGCAAATTTAGCTGGTACACCCCCCCAACAAAATGCTTCTGGCTACGGCCCTGAGTACCCCTATTTTTCTTTTCTTTCCTTTTCTTTCTTTCTTTCTTTCTTTCTTTCTTTCTTTCTTTCTTTCTTTCTTTCTTTCTTTCTTTCTTTCTTTCTTTCTTTCTTTCTTTCTTTCTTTCTTTCTTTCTTTCTTTCTTTCTTTCTTTCTTTCTTTCTTTCTTTCTTTCTTTCTTTCTTTCTTTCTTTCTTTCTTTCTTTCTTTCTTTCTTTCTTTCTTTCTTTCTTTCTTTCTTTCTTTCTTTCTTTCTTTCTTTCTTTCCTTTCTTTCTTTCTTTCTTTCTCTCTCTCCCCCTCTCTCTCTCTTTCTTTCTATTTCTCCCCTATCCTCCATTTTGCCAACTGGTACATGATTTTGCCGACTGCCACGAATGTTGGGGGGGTGTCACACCCCCCCATACCCCCCCTCTAGCTACGGCCCTGACAATTAAATGTTACACAAAAACGTATGGTAAAAGTGAAGCTATACTTTCTGGTTCACAAGCATGAAATCAGTTATTTAAGAAAACTTGGGTCCATGACATATCTATACAGCTTTTGGATGCGACGCGTTTGTAGAGAGTGTAATTTCTATAAGAAGTGCAATGTGCAGTTGTTATTTTTTTTTTCGATTTTCGCAACAAACAAAACCATTTGGTATCAAAGAGTTAATGATCATTTGCTGCACCGTAGACTGTTAATTACAATGAGATCACCATCTTAATTCAATCAACTATTATGTGCGATTGGTTGCTATTTACACTATCTACAAAACAGCAAACTTCGGTTATTGTCTAATTTATTACTCATCTATGAGCCCTAGAGTAGCAATGGGATTCGGGGATTCAATATAAATCAAGTAATGTTTTTGTGTTAAAGTGGGGATATTTAGTAATGTTATTTTTTACAATCTCTGGATACCAACATTTTGTACAGATATTGAAAGATAGGCCTATCACAACAACAGCAACAACAACAGCAACAGCAAATACTCGGCTATATAGGAGTTAATATTAACCATCTATTAGACCGCAGACTGTTAATTGCAGTTGGATGACCATCTTTCCTTAATTGATATTGACATAGAACCTGTATACTGAGTGTACTTATTTACATTTTACAAGACATTGGTATGGCTTTAATTAACCAATTACATTATGTGAGCCTTACTGGTCATGAGATTCAAACTTAATAAAAACTCCGGTCAAAACTAGAAATGCTGTTGCATTACAGCATGAATATTTGATAGGGCCTACCGTTATTTTTTGAGAATCTTTAAAATAAACACATTTGTACATGAAGAGTCAAAGCAGTGCAAGTATCATCAAATATGGTCATATTGGAACCACGAGCAAAAATTATGTTAGGCAATATAGGAGTTAATTATTACATATGGCGCCACATACTTTTATTACAATGAGATGACCATATTTCCTTTATTTCCATAAAACCGATATGATTGAGTGTGCATGGCTACTACTCACGCTCGGCAACTTGTTCATGGTTTAATTTATCACTCACCCGTGAGCCCTACAGTAGAATTGGGTGGTTTTAATGGTATTATAATCAAGTAATGAAACTGTTCGTCACCATATTCATGCTAGCATTGATATTGTTTCCACTATACTACCACATCATTTAAATCGGCCTTCCCCAGACAGGTCAGTACGTAATGATGAGAAGAGTATCATGTTTGGGATGAATAGGGAATGATATCTTCATGTTCATGCACATATTCTTATATTTCTTTTAAGTGTAACCTTTGGTGGCGGATAAGAAAATAAATTAGAAGACATTCGGTTCAGGATAGCATAAGTATAGGCACCTTGCATGAGTAGCAATTAAATGACACACCATTGAAAAAAAAACACGTTTTCCTTTTATGAATAATATGTTCAATAAAGAGGGTGTAGTCATGGACCATGCTATTACAATTCGTCGAATATCCAAGGATAAAAAAATAAGTGTTTACCAAGAACATAATCCCACATAGGAATCAAGAATGTGAGGAGGGTGAGAATTTTAAAAACAGTTGAAATAAATACATTTCAACAAATAAAAGTACCAAATAACATTTGTTTGAAGGAGAAACACAAACATATCAGAAAAACCGCGTTACTTACCATCTGATCCTCGGACAGAGATGGAGACAGCGGGTGAGATGACGTCACTATTGACCCCTGACCTCCATGACATCCAGGTACTATTTGATAAACGCTCTTTCTCTGCCATCGCATTGTCAGATATTGTCTGTTGAAAATGGAAAAAATAAATAGATAACAATAATAATAATAATAATAATAATAATAATAATAATGATGATGATGATTAATGATGATAATAATAATCATAATCAATAATAAAAAATGAACAGCAGTAATGATTATGAAAATAACAATATTATTATGATGGTATTAGTAACAATAATTATAAACATTGAATGAATATACTGTAATAAAAAAAGGGATTCACACAACCATTATTATCAGTTTAATCATTACTGGAAATAATTCACAATATGCATTTTCCTATTCTTTCTTTTATTTTATTTTCATTTATTCATTTATTTATTCATTTTTGGTGGGGGGGGGGTAGCCCTATCAGAAACATCCATCATTTTCTCCTACGGTGACCCTTTATGATCTTACCTGTGCCATGGCCTGTTTCTTAGCATGTCTCTCCATAAGAGCTTTCCGTCTTCTATCTCTTGCTTCATCACGACCAAGAAGTGGAGCCGGTTGAACTAGATCAAAAGAAAAAAAAAAGAAATATTGATTTCTAACTTGAATATATTCTCTTCCAATTATTATAATGTGCTCAGGGGTGGCACGTCGCGTGTACCGCGGTGTATTTTGACGGGAGAGAGGACGACCCAAGGTAATTTTTTTTTACTCTAATGAAAAAAGGGGGTATAAAACAAGCTAACACCACCCTGATCTCTATTTTTTTGTACTCTTCTTTCTTTTGTCCTTCTTCCTTTTTTCCGCGTTGTTTTCTCTTTTCATTTCACTAAAAACCCTACTTTAAACACAAAAAGAAATCACGGGGGGGGGTTATCGCCCCTTGCCCCACTCTACCGCCGCCCCTGAATGAAGTGGAGCAACATTGCCGTTGCAGTATTCCAATTGTAGTTTTGTTTTTCGAGCGCAGCGAGATTTTGATTAATGAAATTTTTAAAGTAATTAGATATAGATGGTTCTGCTCAGTCGAATTTATTGAAGAATTGAAGTGCATAGAGCCTGTCAAACCATGCATACAGTATTGCTAATCAAAATGATATTTTACATGTATACAAATCATGTATGCATTATTACTAATCATATTGGCTTTTTAGATAAAATCATAGTCATTTTTTGAATTTTTTTCTTCCATATAGTGCACTTCGAGCAATATTATCAGAAATTTCAGATTTGTCCATCAACTTAATTATGTTTCAATAACATTATTTTAATGTTTGCTTCACTTCCCCTTAAATAAAAGATAAATTTAAAAAAAGCAAACATTCGCCTTATTAATGGCGTATAGATGGGAAGAAGTTGGGTTTCATTATTTTAAAAAAAGATAGAGAAAAGAAAGAAAAGGAGACATAACTTTCAAAATATTATGTTGTAAAATTATCGTTTTGCGAAAACTAGATTTCATTTTCAAAAGGTCAAATGTAAATTTGCAACCTTTTCTAAATACAAAATTCGTTCCGTACATACGTCATGTTCTGCCGCCTCAATTTTGTGACTAACTTTTTCACCTATTACCAAAACCGTTATTTAAAAAAAATTGAGGGGGTCAGCTGTGGCGTATGGGACAAAAATTTCTTTAAAAAGCTGCAAGCGAGCGTTCAACTTTTTTTACATTGTTTAATATAATATTCAGAGCATCATGTCATATGCCACACTTTTCCTTTCCCCTTCTCTCGTTTTTCCTTGTCTTGAAAATCATGGGGGTCCATGGCCCAGAAGGTCCCCATATGTACGCCATATAGTGACTATAACTATGTAGATGAATGAATAATGCCATAGTTTTAAAAAAAAAATCAATTTTGTTATAATATCAAACCGCATTTGAAGCATGGATGGACATCACAACCATTTAAAAAAAAATAATAATAATTCACACGTTGACATATTCACGGATAGATTTAAATATAATCGTTTCTCATATTGTACATTACTGTATATTCCTGGGGACTGTGTGCCCATTAGAAAAAAACCAGGAACATTCATATTTTATCAGTATATACATGTACTCACTAAGAAATGTTGGAATCCTAAACAAAACGCCCGTACCTTTCGGGGTGTAATCTTGCACCCGAAATGGAAAAAGGAGCAAAAATACATTATCTATTTTGCACCAAGAAATGCTCGTTTGCACCCTCAAAAGGTGCGAAAACCTTTTAAGGTGCATATAATTTATTTAAAAAAGGGTTCAAATTAACCCTTAATATACATGGTTTATTTCTGCACCCTATAGGGTGCTTGATATAGCTAATTACACCCTTAGAGGTGCACACATTAGCACCCCTTGGGGTGATGCTATTGAACCAAGGCCTATATAGGGTTCAAATCTGAACACCTATTTTTTAGTATGTACTTATCACATATCATGGCTTATTGACAAAAATTGTGTTGCTCACCCTCTCTATATAGCTTGCATAATTCAGACGTTTTTAGTTGTTTCTTGGCAACGACATATTCCCATCTACATTTCCTACCTTTAGCATTTTATCAAACAGAGTGTAGACTTGGCATGTCTTCAACACGGTTTGAGGTAAAGCCATATAATAATAATAATAATAGCTGTATTTATAAAGCGCCTTTTGCCTGAGGATATAACACACAATTTGGTTTAAAACTTATATTTCTTCTCTGTTTAATTGCATGAAACCCAATGCAATCATTTTCGAAGGAGCTGAAACTAAACACGTAAAATGCATGCACGGCAAAATGAATGCAAAAATTGATAAAAAAGTACACAAACGAATAATCCATATATGATTTAATGCCAAAATACTATTTCCCCCGATCCATACTCTTTGCAGAAATATAGCCAATAGAAAAAAAAAGTGAAGGCCGATAGAGTTATAATCCGATCCTTTGTGTTCAACATCGTGAACAATTATTTTTTGTATTACCGTAAGTATTAATTATAAACCCGGCCCGTATCGACACCACGAGTCTCCTGCATCATATTTATCATAATGAATCATATATTTGCTCACCTTTTGCTTGGTTTATGTTGCCTTTCTGCGCGTTAACATTCGATTTTGCAACAATCTCCGAAATGATAGATTCCGTGCACCCCATATTGTCCAAGTATGAATATCAGCAATCAGATTTCATCATAGTAATGATATTAGTTCTAACTTCGAGAAGTGTATATATATTCCACAATTATCACATCCAGAGCAAGCAGCTAGCGTTAACTCGATGAGATTGCTCAGGCCAGGGTGGCTGACCGAATGTGAATAAGCGGCTGGCGAATGATGAAAGAGCTCGAAAACGTGAAAAAACGGCGTGGATATCCCAGATCGAACTGTGATTACTTTTCGAATGACGTCCTGAAGTTGATTTTAATCCATCAAAAATCTTTCTTGACAAAACATCCGTGAGTCAATCGTTTTTTCTCGCAGACAACCCAAGTTTTCGACACGGTTCGTTGGGTAAGAATAGGGCTTGTATTCGCGAGCCCGTCGCGTTGTGGTGGAGCGCACGTCACCCGGGTTTTATGACAGGCGATGACGTATAGATAGGTCAATTATCATGGAGATCAATTAACAACTCGTTCCACGCGTGTGTATCAACAATGAAAATCCAAACCCAGAGAACTTGCCATATAAACTTTTGAAATTCATTTTTTATTTCATGCATTTATGTAAAAAATCATTCTAGTGAAATATAAAGGATGGGCATATGCTTATTATTTTCACTCTTTTTATTGGTAAGGCAAGTTTGACTCGACTATTAGGCAGTATACCAAAAGATGAAGAGGTATTTTGCACTTAGGTATCTACATTTCAGCAGTACATGGACTTGATCATTATTTCACAAATGTGCCGGGGAAAGACGATGAAAATGGTCAAAACATGGAGTGACCTCCATGCTTCAGTTTGCATTTCGGGTTCTCGACATGTGGATAAGAAAAAGGAGGGGGGCAGAGGAGAAGATCGAAGGAAAAAGAGGAGGACAAGAATGAGGATGAGAGGGAGGAGGAGGAAGAGGGGAGAAGAATGATGAGAAAGGGGGCAAAGATGGGAAAAGGAATTTGGGATTATACACGGAGAATTACAAAAATGGACAAAGACCAAATAGTATTCAGAAGAGATCGAAGGAAGAGGAGTAGCGATCACGAAGGAGGAAGAGAAACAATACAAGGAATCAGTGAACCAAAATACATCCATGTAACATTATTTGTAATCAAAACGAAAATGATCAAGAGTGGAGTTAGGTTGTTGAATAAAAGAGAGAGAAAAAAAAAAGAATATGAACAAAATAGAAATTAAGAAGAGAGGAGAAAGAAATGGGAAAAGAAATAAAAACAAATAAGAGGAATAAAGCATAAATATATATAAATAAAGATCGGAAAAAGATGGTTCGATCATGAAAAGCAAACATGTATTATAATTTGATTAATATTTAAGAAAATATATTTTTGTTGCTAATTATTTTTTAAAGAAAGAGAAAAAAGTCCACATATGATAAAAACATATTCAGTGACTAAGTAATGAAAATCAAATTAAAGGAATCAAAGTGGAAAATCAAATTTCCTTTTCCAAGTACTTGTACATATAATACATTGCATTAGCTTTGAACATTGGTATTCCAGCATTGACTTATTCAGAATATATAATTTAGTTTAATCAACAGTTACCCCACAACAAATAATACACAAAGTCCATTTTGCTGCGTTATTTCAGAAATGGGTTATTTATTGGATTTTTGTTTTCTTACAAATTTCTGATTTAGTCACGTAATCAGGATGGCACATTAGTAGAAGCACAGAACAATCAGAATCACTGTCATTTCTACAAGATGTAATCCTTGGCAACCTATATTACGATTTTGTACCAGATATCATCTTTACATGTTTACAACTTACTAGGTTATTACTGTTTAGTTGACATCTATATGAATAAATTAGCATAACAGTGTATGTTTTAAAGCCTAAAAGGGTCATTAATGTGAACTGCATGTATATTTGAGTATCATTGAAAATTTCATTTTTACAAAAGTGTAGTCATTGGATGCATTTTTTTTACCCATGAGTATCTAAATATGGCAGTTTTTCATCTCTTAGGATTTAAATTTAAATATAGCGCCCTCTATCAGTAATGTTTTTTATTTTTATAAAAAAAAAACTTGAGCACTTGTTTACATATATAGTTAGTAACTGGATATTAAAACAACTAAGACAAAATATATATCCTGAATTTCCAGCCCATTCCATTCATGAGAATGTGTCTTATAAAAAAAAAAAGGGCATGTATTTTATTTTGATTGGGCACCCGTTCAACCTTAATTCTGCTGTTAAATCAATACATTTATTGACAAAAAAACAGTGTTAGTTTAGTTCCTTCACATCACATTTGTTTTGGGGCACATGCATTAATATGATATAGTAATGAAATGGGAGTGACATGTATGGAGGATTTACCAAAACTTAAGATAATCTTTTAACGAGTGTCAACTTAAAAAAATGTAATAGTGTGCATCTTATGCCTTGAACTTCCAGAGTGGTATTTCATAAAGCTGTCAATAGGTAATGGGTTACTTTATGAAAGACTGCTGACCATTGCTTGAGTGCTAAATCAGATCCCCTGTCACTTAATTGCCATGAGCTAAAATAAAAAGCCAATTTTTTTAGATTAAAATTTGAATTTCATTATGACTTCTCTGTCACTTAATTGCCAGGAGCTAAAATAAAAAAGCAATTTTTTAAAGATTAAAATTTGAATTTCCTTATGACATCATCACTTGTAGTCACAGCTCATGTCATATGTTATAAAAAATTGATAATTACATTATGAGTCACATTGAATGATGCAATGAGTTTGTCCCAAGACAACTCTGGATAGATTATTTTGCTCTAATTTGTTTTAATTTTCACAAACTTTTTGATTAGATAGCAGTTTGTCTCTGCAAGACTTGCTGATGTCCTATATCCTATTGTAACAAAGATGTTGTTTGTTAGCTTTGTTGCATTAAGTCTGAAACATCCACCATTCAGCTAAACAGACAACAAAATTGAATCCTGATATTCTTTTCTCCCAGAACTTCCATTAGAAAAGTGCTTATAAATATTATAGATACATAAATTTTTAATCATACACCAGGAATAGTCGATATGATTGTCATGAAATATGAATGATTTATGATTTCCTATATATTCTTATTCAGTGATGAGATTAATTGTAGCTTTTTGTCAATTTTCAATTAGAAAATGATAATTACTGCAAATACATGTAGCTCTCTTCTTGGAACAATATAACACACGATTTCATAAATATATAATTACACACAATTTAAGAATTGAAAAAGATAACATTTCCATAAAATAATCTAACAAATTCTTTACCCCTCACAAACTATATACTTTATGTACACTATTGTACAGAAACATAATCAACACACATATTATGTACATCACAGAGAAAGGCTTAATTGCAAAAAGGAGACAAATCCACTTTTGATAAGACCTGAATTGATGATATAAGAACATTGTAAAACAATCTGTATTCCTGCTATTAAATAGAGTTACCCTAAAAGTAATCATGAAAAAAAGAGCACTTTCCCAATTGAATTTTCTTAAGATACACGTATTTGTGAAAATATGAAGATAAAAAGTGATTTCTCCAAACTCAATACCACGGTTTTAATCCCTTATGCAACCAAACTCTTCATATGTGGACTTCTGTGTATGGACTGAACATAAAATTGATGCTATTATACATAGTAAAATCACAAGCTAAAAAGATAAGACCATATAAGCACCTCTGCAAATTAAAAACAAAAAACAAAAGAGATCCATCACAATTTTTTTTAATAGCCAATGGGGACATACATTTTTTTTTATTTAACTAAAGATAAACCAAAATTGCTATTAAAAATTGAAAAAAGCTACTTCTAATTATCAAATCGTTTCAATGAATCAGGTCTAGTTAGCATGAATGGAGGAGAAAATCTAATATTTCAGTGTGGGATGAATTAAGTACCAAGTTAGAGACGGATCAAAAACATTGTAACGAAAGCACTCTTTTAATCAAATAGAAACAAATCATTAATATCCTTGTAATTTACACATATTTCCATCTTATATTAAATTGAATTACAGACTCTTTACAAAATATAAATGTCACTGTTCAGATTTAAATATCTGCTTCTCCGTTGTCAACTGAAATTATGATATATACCCTATCTTATCTACACATACACAGAAACTCATGAAATAAAGATCTGTGTGAATGTTTACTTCTCAAAGGTGAAAAACAAAACACACGTTTACAAGTATTTAAATTTCCAACATAAATTTTGAACAAGATTGTTCTTTGCAGCATGAACAATAACTTAAATGCCTGACATAGCAACAAACAATGTACATAAAAGTTAAATCACCAATGATAGATTAATATTTTACCTATTTCCTTATCTGCAATATATTTGTTTATCTGTCTAAATAAATATGAAAACAAAGATCATTTTCAAACAGGCATATTGGATAAACAGCCTCTTGAGTTAAAGGGAAATTAACTATTAGTGAATACAATTTGAATGAACTTCAAAGGATTAACCCATAAAAAAATTACCTAAATGCCTGACACAGCAACAAAAATTGTATGCAACAGGTAACAGGAGTCTAAGTATTAAAATTCATGCACCAAGAGAAGGGAATGAGTCTTGAATCCTCGCCTGGAATGCTGTCATTTTGGCAAGAGACTAATTTCCGAAAGCAAAATTGTCTGCTACAATCAATGACAAAGTGCTTTGTGAAACACACCGCTGGTATAAGAAATGTATGTGAATTCAATAGAATACTGGGGAGGGTTTCATGAAAAGTATTAAGTCAGTGATATTCATGGTTTAATTCGTTCTCAGCTAATCAGATGCAAGGATTTGCAGTAGCTTGTAACATCGGTCAGAGAAAATCAGTATCAACACTTCTCATGAAATGCTCCCGGGGTGTACACTTCCATCTAAAACATCAAGTGTGTGCTGACGATCGAGGTTGGTAAGGGGAGGAAGCCATGCCTGACGTGTCGCCGAAGACGTTTGCGTAGGAGTTCTTGAGGAAAGACACATAATTCTGCATGCTGCGATTAGTACTGTGCGATTGCTCCAAGCGGTCCTTGAGATCGTAAACCTGAGAGTTGAACTTCCGTTCCAACTGTGAATCAATAATAGAGTTTATGAATAAGATAAACATGTACAGTGGTGCTCAAAGTTCAGTGAACCCCACAAGAATATGAATATATTTATAATATTCAAGTGCTGCCATGTTTTAAATATTCAATTGCGAAGTCAGTTGATAAAATATTACATTCAATAAAGTTTGTTTCTCTGGGCTCGCCGAAGATTGTAGTGTCGTCTACATTCAACACTCTGCATGAAGGGGTGTATTTTGTGGTGGGGTTCACTAACTTTTGAGCAAGGGCAGTGAACCCCACCATAATATGAATATATTCATAATATTCAAGTGCTGCCATGTTTTAGATATTCAATTGCGAAGTAAGATGATAAAATATTACATTAAATAAAGTTTGTTTCTCTGGGCTCGCCGAACATTGTAGTGTCGTCTACATTCAACACTCTGCATGAAGGGGTGTATTTTGTGGTGGGGTTCACTAACTTTTGAGCAAGGGCAGTGAACCCCACCATAATATGAATATATTCATAATATTCAAGTGCTGCCATGTTTTAGATATTCAATTGCGAAGTCAGGTGATAAAATATTACATTCAATAAAGTTTGTTTCTCTGGGCTCGCCGAACATTGTAGTGTCGTCTACATTCAACACTCTGCATGAAGGGGTGTATTTTGTGGTGGGGTTCACTAACTTTTGAGCAAGGGCAGTGAACCCCACCATAATATGAATATATTCATAATATTCAAGTGCTACCATGTTTTAGATATTCAATTGCGAAGTCAGTTGATGAAATATTACATGTGATAAAGTTTGTTTCTCTGGGCTCGCCGAACATTGTAGTGTCGTCTACATTCAACACTCAACATGAAGGGGTGTATTTTGTGGTGGAGTTAACTTTTGAGCACAACTGTATGTATGTAGATACAGGCCAATTTACGTAGACCTGCAGTCAATAGCTCGAGCATAGCTAGAACTTAAACCCAGGGACAACAGAGATAACTACATGCAAAAGATCTCCATTGTATAGAGTAAGTTGAAAATAGAGTACGCAACTTGTATTTTCCAACCAGTGATGGTCTCAGTATATTTATCTACACCTTCACTAGTAGTAGTATCACATAGAAAATTTTGGTCCATGGGCTTGGTAGAGTATATTATACAGTGATTTTTAAAATCAGTTTTGTGGGGCACTTATATTTTAGGGATGCCTAGGGAAATTTTTCAACCAACTGCTTTGTCAGATTTAATGTCTTTGTAATACAAATCCATACTGCTATCCCTTGGGGAGTTTGGGGGTCTTACACTCGCTTGACAGGTCCATTTTTTTCTGCAGGAGGGGGCGAGGGGCTCTTTTGAGGATCACCATCTGCCCTCTTCCGACCACCTAGCCCATTTGCTTTTACAGATTCGTAATGCATACCTAGACGACTACCATATCAACTAACTTCTGTCCATGGGCTTGATTGGGTAAATTACTACTACGGAGGTGCGTTTTTGAGGGGGCCTGGGAGCAGAATCAAAACAAGGCTTCACTGCTAACACCCATTTTCTAACCCACAGTCATGGTCTCAACACGTTTCTGGGGTCAAATCGTATGACCATCCAAACTATTATATTGGATGGATTTCTGAATGGGATACAAAAATATATTCCACCTGTTATGGTAATACTGCACTCATCTACGATTCATGCAACATTATCCCTAACTGTTGGAATATCTCTGGTATTCCATTCTGAGCCATCCATTATAATATAAATATTTCACTTGTTAAGCAGTATTACACTCATCTACAATTTGTGCAATATTGGTCCAACTCATGGAATATTTTTGGTATCCAATTCTCAGTCATGTAAGTTACATAATATAACTACTTACATCTTCCTTCTGCCTTCTGTTTTGTACGAGTTCACTCTTTACTCTACTAAGCTGAGCTTCAAGATCTAGTACCCTCGCCTGACTGTTCCGTTCGCGAGCCAGCGCCTTCTCCCGAGACTCCTCCTCAAGACGTCGGCTGTCGGCGATGGATTGCTCCAGCTGACGGATCAGACCGGAGTTCTCCCGCTTCTGCTCCTCCAAGTTCAGCTGCAGGAGGTAAAAACAGGGGTTTAATGTCTAGAAGTTGATGGAGAACTCAATTATATACTGGTATCAACGATAGCAACTCGAAGACAGACTTATTGACAGTCATATAAATCATTAGCATGTATGAGATATGCAAGTTTAAACTCTAGCTTTTGTTTTATTGTTATTCGAAGGGCTAAAAGTAGAAGATTCAATTCTATTTTGATACCATGAAAAAGCAATACCAAAGAATTCAATGGAGACTTTTAAAGTACTTTAAAGATTAATGAATGAGTTAATATTTGATAATGTATTGCATATTATATGATGATGGTGATGATGATAATACAACTTGTTAAGTACTAACATGATGATTTCTCTCAAAAGGAAAATGGTAATTCATACATTGGTGAATTTTTGTTATATAAGGAATACAAGTAAACTATTAAAATAAATATTTGAACTCACTTGCATCTGGTGAACTGATTCATCTCTCTTCGACAGATTAAGACGAAACTCCTCATTTTGCTTTTCACAATCTTGCAATCTCCTTAAGACAAATGGGATTTAAAAAAAATTGTTACAAGGAATCATGACTGTAATAAGTTCAGAATCATGGTTTTAATTAGCAGGGATTATAATGACTAGTTAAATGTAAGAGATCCCCATCAACAAAATATCACAGAGATTTTGCAAAAAGAAACCTCTTATTGGAATATTCTAATATACAGAAAATGGAATCACAATAATTGTATGCACCCCGTTTTCCATGCACTTACCCTCTTTGCATATATTCATGTAGACAACTGAAGTTTAGCAGACTTTGCACTATCACATTGTCTTCAAAATATGAATTTTACCTCTGAATTTGAATTAAACTAAGATGCTTTTCCCTGCACTAAACATAAATTGCATTGTTAACTGTGTGTGCAATACATTTATATATGTTCTTGAGTTAAACAATTTTTGCAATATGGTAGGTGGGGAAAAGGACATTTTCTGAATGTTAAATTTACCTCTGAACGGAGTCAAACTTGGCCTTGAGGGCATGACACTCTTCATCTGAAGACATCCATTTCTGGCGGAAATTCTCCAACTGGGTACTGCTCTGGTCCGCCTAGAACAAAGAATGAAATTTTGACATAATCAATCAACTCATTATTTGCTCGATACAACCAGGCCAGGTTAAATTCATTGACCTCAGTTTAATTCGTATTAAATGCTTTTGCTTCAGCTAATTTTTTTAATTCCTGATTTGCCAAATGCCATGGCACATTCATCTACCTACTTATCTATCTATCTAGCAGTCTGTCTGTCTGTCTGTCTGTCTGTCTATCTATCTGTCCATCCATCCATCTATCCACCTATCTATCTATCTATATATCTATCTATCTATCTATCTATATATCTATATATCTATATATCTATTTATCTATCTATCTATCTATCTATCTATCTATCTATCTATCTATCTATCTATCTATCTATCTATCTATCTATCTATCTATCTATCTATCTATCTATCTACTATCCAACCATCCATCCATCCATCAATATAATATGTTTATTCATTTACCTTATACATTTTTCATTTTGTTTCCTCATAGCAGCATTAACATAACATTTGTAATGAATGCTTTTTATATGGGCAAGCAACCATGTCATAGTTAGCAGTCCTGACACCCCCCCCCACACATACACACTCCTTGATGGTTGATTGAGGGGCAAAACCATGTGCTATTTTTTTTCTCAATACCTTTGTTGATAATTCTGTAATGAGTTTAGTTTGCTCCATCGTCTTCTTCTCCCTCTCTAGGAGTCTCTCTGTAGCATCGACTAGTTTCTGTTCCGTGGATCGGAGCATACCTGGTAACGGTTCAAGCTCTAGTAATCTCTGCTCTAGTCTTCCTCTCACCTGCAAGAGAAAAGGTGTTTTTTTTTGTTACAATGTAATCAATTACAATGATAATGGCAATGATGATAATATTAATAATAATAATTAATAATTTTGTTACAATGTAATCAATTACAATGATAATGGCAATGATGATAATATTAATAATAATAATAAGAAGAAGAATATTAATAACTGATAATGATGAAGATAATAACAACATAAAGAACATCAAAATATTAATAATAATAAAATAATAATGATAATAGTATAATACTCAGATACAATAGCATAAAGACTGAGGTAACACAACCCTTGGACAATTGCGTGTGGGAAATTTGCATTTAATAAAATACCTGCATGTGCATGCTCAACAGAATTCTATTGTAGTATTTAGCATTCTATGAATGAAAAATAAAGGCAATAAGCCAGTATCTAGAGTAAGAAATACATTGACATATTTATGATTCTTTATTGCAACACATTGGTTGGAATCATATAACACAACACTGATCACACAAATCTTACAAATGCAGGTAAAATGTGAACATAATTACAACCGCAAGCGAAAGTATGTCATAATTAGAAGATAAGACACAAATAACAATGCTCTTGTTAATAAAGATAATAAAAAAATGATCAGAATTATTCTGTTACCTGATCTATTTCTCTGCTAGTTTCTTGTTTGACTCTGCTAGCTTCATGTTGGCTCTGTTCCAGTTGAAGAGATACATCCAGTGCCTCTCTTCTTGACTGGTTCATCTAAAAACAAATCAAAGAATGAAAATTAGTTCAATGAAATGTGCGAAGCTGGTCCACTGCATCTTTTTACACTTTCGTTTGAAAATGGATTTAAAACTCTCTCTCTCTAAATTTGTATTCTTCACATTATCGGATGTGATTGCATTCTATTTGTTTCTCCTGTACAACTTCAATGAAAAAACAGTGTTTATTATAACAACAGGTGGAGCCATCCTACATGGAAAAGATGAGGAAGGAGCACATGAACGAAAGAATGAATGTATATATCAATAATAAGAAACTATAAAACACATATATACATGTACAGACAAGTAGAAACTTAATGAACAATTAAAAAAATAATCAAAATAATGAAATAGACACATGAATAAGTGTAAGGACACCAAGTTACAATCTACTTTCAGAATCTTTCATCAAGGTTAAATGATATTTGACTATTATTCTAATCTTAACATTATACAAAGTGCTGTGACCATTTGATCAGATTCAACATACTTTCTTGGCCAACATTATTAATCTTTGTGGGGGTAAGGGAACTTTGATTTTTCACAAAAGAGACATACTGCCATTCTACATTTGATATAATTTTCAGGCATGTTGTGTTCAAGATAGTACTGAAAAATGAGGATATTTTAAAGCAGATAGGTTAAGAAAATGGGGGATAGTGCCATATGTATGGTGATTATGAAAATCAATAATTTAACTGAAGGAGGGGGGGGGGTGAAATGCAAATACATACAGTATAGTAGTAATAGAGGTTCTCTCTATGGCAGAATACAGAGTGAAAGAAAAAATGATTGATCAAAGAGAAATAAGAAAAATTACTTAAAATATACAAAAGTGGCAAATGGGCAATTCCATAAAACATGTAAATTCGACCCCCGATTAGGCATGTACATGTATGGTGAGTGGCATTCCTGAATTAATTTGTCTCTGTTTTCTAATTCATACAGTGTAAAATGGTTTGAGCAGTCATAAAGGAATGTCAAAAAAGCTTAATATTTTATGGAACTGCCCAAATTGAACAGGAAAAAAGAAAGAAATATAATAAATGACTTGATAAACTGAATTCCTCCATCTCGATCATCATGATCGTCACCATCATCATCATCATCATCAACAACAATATCATCATCATCATCAACAACAATATCGTCATCATCATCATCCCCATCATCATCATCAACGTCATCATCAATATCATCATCATCATCATCATCATTACCATTATCATCAACAACAACACACAAAGATTTAAGTAGTTAGTAAAGTGCTTATAAAACATTCAGCAAATCCAAAGCATTAGAAAGGCTAAAAGAATATTAGAAAATGACATACAGTCAGCGATGATATATTACAACTATACGAAGAAGACAACGAATATTAGTACCCAAATTATTGATGACATTTCTAAATAAATCCTAAATTTCCTGTCCTGTCTAAAGTTCCTGGCAGATCATGAAAATATAGTCCCATCCTGTTATTAAGAAATTGCACACACTACTACTACTACTACTACTATTACTACTACTACTACTACTACTACTAATAATAATAGTTTTACAACTACTTCTACTAGAACTGCTATATTCATAACTACTTTGATGAATATCATCAATGCTGGTAAAACTAAAAATGAAGGAAAATACATATTAGTGACACACATGTACGTTCATCAAACATAAAGAATCTGAAAATAAAGAAACCAATGAAACTTAATGTGTGTCAATATTAGAACCTTAGCAAACAAAATGCTCTCAAACTGCTTAGGAATCAAAATGCACTATTGATGAAAGTGCAATGATGTGATGTGTTAAGAAGAAGTGAGTTTGTGAAAACTGTAACCTTCTAGATTATCTTGTTGTACTTACAGTATGAATGACATGCTGTTCTGTATGTGTGAACTACATTGTGGAGTTGGAATGAAACAAGCAAAAATTTGGATTAGATGGAGGGTAGTTGGGGGTTAAATATGCTTAATTATTGATTGTGGTTGAGTGAAGGAACATAAGTAGAGATATGGTTTCTCTTTGTTACTTCAAAATAGTTCTAAAAATCACATGTTTTTCAAGGAGGAGTAGGTGGATGGAAGGGTAAATTTCTACTTGGTCTACTCCTCAGGTGTCTACAACCGGTTCGTCAACTAACCATCTTTTAATGATCTGGGGGTTGTTTCACAGAGATTTAAGTATGACTTAGAGTCACACTTATATGCCAGCGCGTATATGATATGCAACGCACAATCTTATTGATCAACACGCAGGAGTGCGCATCCTCTTGGCGTAATCTGACCGATGCAGTCATACCTTTTATACCGCACGCAACTAAGCATTTAAGCGCAACTCTAAGTCATACTTAAATCTTTGTGAAACACCCCCCTGGTCTAATTGCTTGTCAGTCCATTCACCATTTTGTCTAAGTTTCAGTTAGGCTATACCGGGTACCTATTAAATCTAAACTTCACTTGGTCTAATTTCACACGGTCTATATGATGAGATAAATCATTCATGAATCACAATTCTTCTTTTGACAAAGTGCAACATATTATTAGTAGACAAAGTGGAAATTAGACCAACTGGGCATTAGGCTAAATGAGAATTAGACTTAGTGGGTATTAGACCTGGTATAGTGTAGACCAAATGGGTTTAGCCCATGTCGTAGTAGACTTTCTGAGAAGTAGACCAGGTAAATATAAACCAATGGAAATGGGATCAGGGTTCCCAGCTTTTCAAGAAAACAATATTCCCTGATTTATTCCTGATGAAGTTTCAAAATTCCCTGATAATTATTTAAACCCATTCCCAGTTTCGCATGTCTTCTAAGTTTTTGCATTCAATTTCATGTATATTCAGTATAAAAACAATAATGTAAAACTAATTAGTACCAATATAACCAGTCATTCAATGGATGTTGTTTTGATATGCAACAAAATATATAACAGAGTCTTACTGACTACCATGCTTTTGACTTTTGGGCTGATCAAAATTCCCTGACTGGAAAAAAGTAAAATAATTTTCCCCTGATTTTCCTGATGGGCTGGGAACCCTGGGGATATCACAAAGTAAAAGTGTGAACCCTCAGTCCCCAAATTTCAGGGAGGGGGTGAGGAAATGGAGTGGGTTGGGAGGGGGAGGCGTAGTGCAGTATGAAGCAAGGGGTAGCAAACATTTACAAACTTTGGTTCATAACCACCACAAAACAAACATGAAATACATGCATAAATGTATGCTATCAAATCTAAATATATGAAAACAAAATTAACACTTTGCCAATGGTAATTTTTATATTAACTTTCAAACAGATAATACAATTCATTTCCAGTGCAATGTACAAGTACCTATCTTAAAAAAAAACCCACATGCATGCAGTATAAGTCCAGATATTTCCTAATTAAATCATTGGCTGAATATGTAATATGTTAAAAGCTTTGAAATATTGTAGGGCTGTCAGAATGATTAAACAGGGGAAATAAGCATCTACAATGTATAGTTCAAATAATCAACACACAAAAGCATCCTATCAATAATTTCTAATATAAAAAAGAAGAAATCCAATAGGGATAACAAATGTGTTCCAATCAGTAGACAATAAAATAAAACTAAATTTAACAGTGTTCCACTTTTCTATATCTTTAGCATACAAAAAAAGGAATGTATGAATATGTGTAAAGTGGGAAGTTTTTTAGCCTATTATTCTTAAACTTGCAAGTCTCACTGGCCTAAAACATTCTCACCCCAAACAGTTCAAAATGATGGAATTCAAATCTAATCTCAAGCACATTAGAGCAGCATTATATTAAATTTCTTTAATTGCTTGCAAACATACAAAAGTGAAAATAAAGCATTTCTAAATATGGTACTGGTATAAAACAGACATGTACAAGTCATACGTGCATATGAATTAAAATATCTTTTTAAAAGAATAGATATGCCATAAATGCAAACCAATATTAAACAAACAGAAATTCCCAGCCACCTCATGAGAATTTGATTTCCACAAATGTTAAATATTAATGTGCACATATAAACAAATGAAATAAGTATATGTTGTTTTTATCAATATTTCACTTAGTTGTATTTTTTTTTAAATCTCTGAATAACACTTATAAAAATATGAGATATCCCTTGTGTTGTGATGACTATAAAATAAGCTCCTAGCATCTACAGCTCATTTTTCTTCTGAAAAGACAGCAACCAAAGTTTTAGGAATGTGTAAAATGTTTTCTAAGGTGTGTTTTTTTCTTCTCCTTTAAAATTTTCTTTGTTTGTGCTCAGTTATAGGAAAGGTGTTCATTTCCTAATCATTGAAGTTCTTTTTTGTAATAAAAAATGTGCCAAATAAAAACCATGATTACACAACACTCAGTAAGTACCGTAAGTAACGGTGTATTAACCGCACCCGTGTATTAACCGCACCCCCCATTTTCGGATGGGAAAAAAAAAAAAAAAAAATCATCAAAAAAAAAAAAAAATCATCAAAAAAAATATATTATCAAACTTACTTTCTATCTCTAATATGCGTATTTAAGAAAGAGTCAAGAACCAAAAAATATCGAAGAATTACTGGTAAAAAATGATGGGAAATCAGCGCTTCGTCACTTATCTGCAAGTTGCCGACATTATTGGCCACTTCCACACTCACCTCACACACACACATATGGTACCGGTGTTCATTGCAAGTACCGATACCAGCATCAACATGGGGGCTCACCCATACGAGAAGATCGTTCATATCATATTTCCTGCATCACAACCCCACTTTTGCTTTCAGAATTCTGTCTAGCATTCAATGTCTTGACATGAATTTTAGACAAGGGAATACGGGAAGGTTCAAGATACGAGAAATTTGCGATTTTGTTCAGGTGTTTTTCTTGTCTGCTTTGAACCACTACCGGTAGTTCTCAGTACAGTACGTGTGTGGCGGTATCTTACAGACAGCAAAATAGGAAAAAAAATGCTAGTACCGGTATACCGTATTTTCAATGGGAGCTCTGGGCGGGAATAAAGTGAATAATAATTAAAAATAAAAAGTCGGAAGGAGTGAAGATGGGGATTGAAGATTGATTTTGAGATGATGGATGATAGAGAGAAATGAAGGAAAGGCAAATAAAAGAAATTAATTGTCAAATAATACCAATAATTTGTCAAACAAAATAACTTCCACGGAAAGGTAAAGCGCCAGCTTACGTTGACGTTGCGATAAACATTACACATGCATGTCTTATTCGGCTAGCTGCACCGCGCTGTGCGATCGATTGGCGTCTGAACTTTGCCGCGATGACTAAAAAATGACAACAAAGACAGAGTCACACCATTAAAAAAAGTCAGTTTCATGAAGGTAGGTGCGTTTGTTACCGTGATATAACTTTGAGGGACATTTACGGCAGATACCGGTAGTCATAGTTGCTTCCCTTTTATACCCGCGGCTCATACCCCTCTAAACGGGATTGCCCCAAGTGGCTACGCTCGGCCACCCGACGCGAGTTGAAAACTGGTAGTGGTATCGGGCTGAGATTGGCTTGGCTCAGACCTGTCACCGTGTATAAACCGCACCCCCGACTTTTGATTCTGTCCCGCCGAGAAAAAGGTGCGGTTAATACACCGTTACTTACGGTAGTAAGTACTATGTAGTCTAGATAAAAATACCAATTGAAGAATAATTACATGTTTATAGGTACTATACAGACAGAGAGAATTGAAGATGACATAATATTACACAAGTAGCTTTAATAGCTCCTAAGATATTCATATTCTAAACTGTATATGGAAAAGGGCAGTGTGGCATTATTTTGCAGATATAAGTGATCAGTAATATAACATGTGTTTCTTTCAATAGAATCTGACACTTGGAATTGAACAAAATTGCATGTTTTCAAAATTAAGATAAAGAAGATCGCTTATTATTTTGTTCATCAATTCATCTGTGTATTTCTGTGCATTGGGGAGGGAGAGACAACTGTTGATCAATATTGGAATGTGCATGGGTCAATAATAATAATAGCAGGGCCCGCTGGGAGACCAGTTTTCGGAACTGAAGTGGCTATATACCCTGGGTAAATATACCGTTATTAATTATTATTATTATTGTTACTACCAGTGCCAGATCTAACCAGATTAGACACAATACTTTGGACGGACGGGGCCCACCATTGTGTACAAACAATATCTAACCTGGTTGGATCTGCCACTAGTTTCTACTCATGCAAATTGTATCAAGATGCTTTTCATCAGGATCTCTGGTAGTGGATAATGTAAGATGAATCAAGAGGCAAATTTGCAAATAACAGATTTTTAGCATTGATTTAAAACCTTGTCATCATTGGAACGATAGTTTTTTTTTCTTTGCATCTTATATAATATAAAATTAATCTGTTATGTACATGTTTTTTTTTCATGTTGTTAAACTTCATTTATTTCAAAAATCAACTTCCATTTTCCACCACAAGAGGGCTCCCTTCAACATTGTGACAAAGAACTGTCACAGACCCACCTGCTTAAATGGAGTTATGTTAGGTGTATGATATGCAAACTTTCGAGTAGTGTAGGCTAGTTGAGCTGTTTTTAATGTACAATCAATAAACTGTTCCATTGCAGTATGAGGAAAAAGTATATATATAGATAGTGTGATTTGTTAATACATTGTAGCAAGTATTTATTCTGAAATTCCTCATTAAGAGCAAAATGACATAAACTATGTCAAGTAAACATTGTTGTGACATTCAATTCTAGTTAAGTGTGGTGTTCTTTTAAAAAGAGATTGAAAATTTAGAATAGTTATCAAATCACTCAGTTAAGCTTATTGTTAATGATTAGTGCATAAATATTGCTTTCAAGGTTGAATATGATGGTTTGTCATGTAACAGAAATATAAAATTTAGTAATTAAAATACAATGGATTCAGTTGTTATATTTCATTACATTGTAAAAATTTGTATATGTACATGTATGGCATTAATAACAACGGACTTCCTTGAAACATAAGAAGACACTCCCTTTTAAAGATGGTTAAATAAAGTCAAATTGCAAACATTACGGTAGTGCCACCACCATACAACATGCACAGATAAATTATGGAAATGATGAAGGATATAAAATGTTATATGACGCAAACACACAGTGGATAGTAAGAAATATTGAACATACCTGTGCTTTATAATCTGCTACTAAGGATTCATATTGCTGTATACTGGATTTGAGTTGATCAATATTGGAATGTGCATGGGTCAACTTATCTTGGATATCCTTCACTGAAATCTGGAAAAAAAAAGATAAAAGAACATATTTCAAATGAGATACAGGAGGGAGGGTGGAAAGGGAGAGAAGGAAGGGAGAAGGAGGGGGAGAGGGAAGGGAGAAGTAATAAGGGCAAGAGATGAATGGGAGGATGTGAGGGAGGAGGAGTAAGGAAAGGGAGGAAGGGGAAAGAGGAAAGCGGGAGGGGGGAAGTACGAGGGGAGGAAAGAGGAAATGAGGTAAGGAGTGGTAAGGAGGGAGGAGGGAGATGAAAGGAGGGAGGGATGAGGAAGAAGGATGGATGGAGGAGAATGCAGTAATCAGAGTACTTTGCTTATCTTTGTTCACATCATTTTCAAATGATACATCTTAACTTTTAACACAGAAAAATATAAAACGTTTGATATAGCAGCATGGTTCATTCAGTCACTGGTCATGTCAGAATATAGAATGAATCAAATTCAGTTTGAAAGGTAAAGTACAACTTAGAGATAATACATTCACAATCAATAAGAATTACTTTCCATCACCTAAATTTTCTTACCTGTAGTTTTTCATTGTCAAGTTTGAGGTTGCTTGCTTCAGTACTCTTATGATGTAGTTCAGCCTTGACCCGATCTAGGTTAACCCGGGAGGTCATGTCTAGCTCCCTCACTTGAAGCTCCAGATCGTCAAGATTCCTGTCAGAATGATCAGAATTATTGTTATAAGCTACTGAAAGTGTTATAAGCTGCTGTAAGAGCCATAAATGATATGCCAAGACATACTTACGAGGCTAGGTAACAGGTAGTCAATCGATGGTGTCCATGGTTTTTGCTGTGCTGTCGGAGTCCCATTAAATGACACGCAAAAATAAATCCTAAATACCCTTGGAGTGCAGTGTGAAACTTAAGTTAACAAGCTGATAAACTATTAAGATCAAGCAAGCTAGAGCTAGTAAGATATGCATATAGTTTGTTGTGACTTGTTTTTTAGCTATATATTTCACCATACTACATATGTATATCTAAACATTTAATATCCAGGTAAAAAAACACCTTCACATTAGGAAATTAAAAATTGATTATTTTCAATCAAATACCAATTGTTCGCCTTTCTTTCATGTGACCTTATCATTGACTTCAAATCAAACCTTCACCTTTTCATAGAGCTATTATCACTCTCCAGCTGGGTCTTTTCTCTTGTGACCTTATTGCTGAGACCCTTCCATTCATCCAGCTGGGATCCCATCTCCGCCAGCTTGGCCTCCGTCTCCATGACATGGAGCTGGAGCTTCTCCACCGCATCTTCACTCCTGGAGGCGCGGTCCTTCTGCACCCGGGTCGCTCTCTTCAGGGCCTCCTTGTCGGCGGAGGCCTTCTCTTTGGCAGCGAGGAGCTGTGCCCGGAGATGATCAGCTTCTAGTTTCTCCCGCTCAATCTGGTTCTCAAGATTCTATGAGTGAAAGAAACAGGACCAAAGAGTATGGTAGTAAAGTAGGCATGGACAAAGCACTTGAAAGGGTTCTTGGTTTAGAAATAACATTAATATTGCGAAAGAATGAGAAAACCCTATATTCTTGATCTCTATAATCCCTCTCATTTATCAAACTTGGCCATCATGTCATCCACAGCTGATTCAAATAGGAAATGTCCTAAAGTCATCAAAGACATAATGGCCCGTATTCTGAAGTCGAGTTTAACTTAGACCACGGTCTAACTCTGTGCTAAAATTATGTGGAGCCAAAAGTTAAAAAATTCTGTTAATTATATTGTATATTTCTTATGTTTACTATTTTGTTTCCTTTTGCTTTCATAATGAAGAAAAATACTTCAGTTATCATTCCCAGACAATTATGAACAATTTGGGTGTCATATGAGTTAATAATTGAATGTGTACTGTTGGGGATTTGTGCTCCAATTGGCTCTCCATAGTTAAACGACAACTTTAAACCAGGGTTTAATTTAAACCCGAGTTCAGAATAGGGGCCAAAGTGTCCAACTTAACAGCAGGGGTGTAGTCAAGGCCATTTTTTCCAAGTCACAAAAACCTTCTCACATAGACCTTGTACACATGACAAGGCCCGAGGCTATATCCCTGCTTAACCGTGCACAAAGGACAGTCATAAAGCATCAAAGACCATCTGACAATAACTCAATTTTAATTTTCAATTTCATTTATTAACCATTTAAGAATATTCAAGATGTAATACAAATTAACATACAGGGTGTATAAATGCACAGCAACAATACAGATACAATAAAAGCCACTCTTCTTGTGTCCTTGAACAGTCTTTACAGTCAAGTTTCACTTTTTAACGATGATAAGCTGGAAGCTTACCCTGATCTGAACTGCCATGCGATTGCAGTCAGCCTCCCGCTTCCTGAGCTGATTCTGAAGATGTGCTCTGGTGGTCTCTGTCGTCCCATGGAGGTCCGCCAGGGATTTAGCTTGGGTCCTCTCTAGTTCAAGATTGGCCCTCATAGAATCCACTACTCTGGAACTATCAAGGACCTCCAGCCTGAGGCTCTGGTTCAAGGCTTCAGCTTCGGTAAGCTTCTTCAAGAGGACGTCTCGCTGCTCGGCTGCTTGGCTCTGATGTGACTGAAACAATGAGGAAGAATAAAGAATGATTTCATTGACCATTATTCACATTCTTCCTGTGAACTTTAAGCATTTTCACACATTGGAATTTGGCAATCTACACATATCAATAAGATTATTATCATTATATATCTATTATTATTATATTATTATTATTTCTATTATTATCATATTTTATCATTATAATTTATCATCATCATATATATATTAGGTATTCTGTAACAAATCCAAGCAGATTTCTCACCAAGTAAAATTGATCCCTCAATTAAGAAAATAAATCAAGTCTTAAGTGTGGATTATGTTACCTGGCTACAAAGAAAGCATGATGCTTGATTACAAGCAACCAAATGACCATTGACTTTAAATCTTATATAAGGGACTAAGTAATTAGTATTAAGATGATTAATACTTATCCATATGGCGCATGTGCATCAATTTGGTTCGAACCCAAATTGCAAATTACAAGAACACTTCTCTTCTCTAGCAGAATTTAATAATTATACTACTCTTATTGAAAGGTTTTACGGTAAACACCATGTATGTAGTCCTGAAAAGGACTGTTATCGACGTTTCGACCAGCGTGTTCTGGTCGTCATTAGGAATGAAGATCCACTTGAAAAAACTTGAGTTTATAACCAAGTTGGTTATAAGGAAGTAATTAAGGTTGAGCCAATAGGAAAGCAGGAACGGAGAGGTAATTCTCGCTACCCCAAATAGGAACAAAAACCTCATAATGCGCGAAACGAGATAATTTTCACTCCGTCGGGTCGTCATCACCACTTCCGGTTCAGAGTCATGCTCGCGTGAGTTTCGCGATACTGATTTTTCCACCACGCTGAAATCGATGCCAATCAGCGTAATATGTACAGATTATAATACTTTTTATTTAATTTGGTCAGTTTTGATTCCATTTGAAGTATAAATAAAAATAAAAAATATCTGTCACGTGAAAATAATTTTTTATTCATGTTTTTATTTGGTTATAAAAAAAATTAACAAAAAATGAATATCTTAAAATTTTGCATTTAGCGACCGGCCTGACATCACGATCGTATTCGACTAGACGCTAAATATATACAGCATTCATTCCGTTCAACTTTTTGTTGACCACAAAATGGATAAAAAATAAGTTTCGGAACTTTAAAAAAATCTTAACTGACAGAGGAATACCGTGCAATGGAAAGCGTCGGGCAGAATTAGTGACTTTAGCAGAAAAGGCCGTTAAAATGTATCGTGAAAGAGAGGGTTGTGATCACGAATTTTTCGAGCGAAAGCGACGTTGTGTTGTTGTGCATGACGGCAATGTTGATCTGAATGGCAAAACAGTGCATTGGACTTCCGAACAGGAAGTTGTAATACCGAAAAAGCTATCCCATAATGCAATGCGCGTTACAGGGATTTTCCCGGATCTCGGCGAAATCGCTATTTGGGGTAGCGAGAATTAAAGATGAACCAATAGGAAAGCAGGAGGATAGTGATTGGTCAGTAGTTGATTGGTAACTAATTGGTGCTAATCCCGGATTATTCCTCTGTGGTTACGTAAGACTTCTATTGTGTGGGAGTTGGAACAGATTAGGCATCTATTGATTGGTAGTCTTGTTTAGCAGTGGGTTCCAAATATTGTTGATGAGTAGGCCGCTGTCTTGTGGTACTGTGTCGTGTTGGGTGATCTCTATGGCCTCTCGTACCCGTCTGGTATACCAGTGCTTGATTGATGTTAGTAACTTGGCGTCCTCCCATAGAATCTTGTGTTGGAGTTGGTTTGCATGTTTAGCTATCGCAGATTTCTCCCATTCCCCCTTGTTGTAGCTGTTCTGATTTTCCTCGAGTCTGGTAGTCAGATTGCGTCCAGTTTCACCGATGTATACCTTTCCACAAGAGCATGGTATCCTGTATACTCCAGGGCGTGACGCTGAGGGCTTGATGTCCTTGTGAGTATAGAGGGCAGCATGTAACTTGTTGGAAGACCGGTGTCTCACTTCAATTTTGGCTGCTCTGAATACTACTCTTGCATCATGATTTCTTTTATGTTGACATTTTCTGCACTGGCATACAGACTTGTATTTCTTTCTGAATGACTTTCTAAATAATTTTTACAAGCAGAGTTGCAATCAATTTTTTGGATACAATATTTCATAATTCATGTTCAAATTCCATTCAAATGCCATATTCATTCATGTATTATGTTTGTGTTTCGAACACTACTTCAAATACTTATGGGGCTAACATCTGAAATATAGTCAAATGAATAGATTAACATTGAATTTAAAGATAAATTCCAGTTTTGGTAACGATCTAAAAATGACTTTTTACAGAATCTAATATAATGACCACCTAAGTGTCTGTTTGTATGAATAAAAAATATGTGCCAAAGGATTCTGGAAGAAATTGTGTAATTGCTGAGAAATAAGCAAAATAAGCGCGGATTCGGTCACTTCCGTCGGGTCTTTATTTTAGCAATAATAATACACTGTCCCACGTGTGCCTATCTGTGTTGGTGATCTTCAGTGTGAACATTTTTCAGCGTAGATTTCAAGATTTCACAAAGTTCAGTTTATGTAACTGTACCAGATCTAGATCCTCGATGATATACTGACAATTAAGCCTTGTTTTACAGACTTTCTCATGAAATCAGTGTTTACTGCAAATACTGGAATTTCTCTTTAATATTACCTGTCTTTTATGTTCATCCCGTAGCATGGTTCGTAGAGAAGAATTTGTAGTCTCAAAATCATGCAGCTTTTCTAGGAGGAGGTGGCGTTGCTTTGCCAGCACTTTGCTATCTCTAGAAGACATGTGCTTTTCCTATTACAAAAGAAAAACAAATATGGTCATATACTCTGATAACAAGATGATGTCCGTCCTTCGCTAGCGAAGACTACCACAAAAATTCTTGTGGGTTCGAAGATGGCTAAATAAACCAATCTCTGCCCAAAAAAGTATGTTGCAGTGTGGGCAAGCAGAAGGCAGCAGTGGGGCAGGCACAGCAGTGGTGCTTGCTCTGTCTTTTTGCTCTGTCTTGACTCGTAGCCCGACACACCAGCCCTCACCATGGTGCATCAAGCAGAACGGTCCTTAGTATATATACCATCAATAATTTGTGGATAATGTGCACTGAATTGATTTTCTTAAAATAGTATTGATAACAAGACTACAATATTCCATTTTCATATATAAAAACTTAATACAACAGGATGACATCCCTAAGCATTTTATAGATATATATTACTACGTGCGCCATCGGATCCTGGCGTGCCACAAACAATTCTGTTAAATTATTAATTCCAGTTTGATTTTTTGTTCGACTTGTCTCGAAATCAATATATCAATTATTATATGTGACTGCCAACAAGACATTAACAACATTCTTTTTTTTTCTCACCTCTCGTAGTCTTTGTACCACATCTCTGAGTTCTTCTACTTGATTAGCAGCTGACTTGGCATCCATCTCGGTCTCTACAAGCTTCTTCAACAATTGGTCTCTTTCTGAGCTGGCAAGACTCCTCCCCAATCTTAGAGAAATGAGAGTGTAAATAAATGTGTTCATAAAAAACTAAAATAAAAATATTGAATATAAGACATGAAATCTCTGTAATGTTTGGATAGAACTTTTAATTTTTATTCAATAATCAATCAATCAATCATAAAAATCAGCCACATGATCAAATGCTAAGCTTTATTATATAGGGTAATCTAACCATCCAAATCATATTTATACAAAGGTTTCCTTATGAAAACTGATTTAATGGTCAATGTACATTTTAAAGATATGAATATGTAAAAGCAATAGTCCAATGTTATTTGCAATACCAGATCTAAACCAAAATTGAAGAAGGCTGTAATAGTATTCTTACTTTGAAGTGTCTGCCTCTTCTTTGAGTTGCTCCATGGACTTCCTCAGGTGCCTGTTCTCCTTTTCTGTCATATGGAGCTCCTCCTTGAAGCCTAGGAGCTCCTCCTCCTGCTCCTCCAGGACCCTCCTGGAAAGTTTCAGCTCCTCCTTGGCCCTCTCTGCAGCTCTCTTGCTCTTCTCAACCTCTCTCTATCAGAACAACAAAATATATTTGCTACTATGATTGGTTAAAAATAAATCACTTGATATAACATTTTTTTTTAGCCCTTAACTCAATGATAATGTTGATCTGTCAATAACTGGATTTTGAACAAAATAAAGTGTGATGAACTGTGTACTATTAAAAAAATGCATTGCAATGTTTACAATCACTTTTCTATCTCTTAAGTGATCTCTGAAATTTTATACACAGGTTTAACAGTAGAATGAAAGACACTAAATTTAGAAAGCCACTTTCTGTCCAGAGACTCCGCAGGCTGTCCCTGTGCCGTAACTGATAATAGTTATCTCTTGAAGCAAATCAATTTGATCACTTTGGTAAATATTTGGAGTACGCAGGGAATTAAAGTGTGTAGAACTGTGTACTATCAGCAGTAAAAGTGCAATGCACTCTGTACTATCACTCAAGAAAGCAAACACACAGAATTCATGTCGGAATGGAGGTACTCCATTACCTGCGTCTTGAGAGAGCCAACTTCCGTCATGAGGCTGTCAATGCGGTCCTCATAGTCCCGGTACTGTTCCTCCATCTTGTTATCACCGTCTCCCAGGTCTTCCATCCTCATTGTAGAACTGGATCCATCTCTTGTTGGAGGCTGGATATCCAATCTAGCCCCAGATCCCTGAGGGCAAATAGATACACAGGTTACTACTTGTCATTGGTTATTTACGCAATTATATTTGTTTATATCAATGTGAACAGGCACTTAGAAAGTATATCAGAAGCAACACCTATTTGCAGTTAAAAATATTTCTTATTCTTCTTATTATTATTATACATTGGTACACTCTTAGTAATGGTCTTCCGCGATTCTGATCATCTCTTTGTGAAATTGACATTCACTCAAGACTCATACTTTCTGATAGAAATTCAAATTTTAAGAGTCGTCTCGATGCTTTTATATGTATGGTAGATATATGGTGCAATATACATGCTGTGAATTATCCTTATAACCATCACCTGACGCAACCATCCCCATCATTATCACCCGTCCTCATCATCGTCGTAATAATCATCATCAAAAAGTAAAATGATGAGGTTCATGTTGAAATTAGTTTCAGATCCTGATGCAAGAACTTTCTGTTCATCTCAAAATTTAAAAGATTTCAACGAAAGCTAGGATAAATATCTATATCTATTTAGGATATTTATGGCAACCTTTTGCCTAGAATGAATTCTCTAAAGGAATTAGGAGACTGTTTCTAGACAATACAAAGCTGTGGCTACTACTGCCAATACTCTAAAATACAGCTTTTCATGAGCATTCCATATTTTTTTCTAAGTTTGAGATACATGTACAAGATTTTAACAGTCTACCAATGATTATTGTTCTTTTTTTTTCTCTATTGAATGACTTACATTCCAACTAAATTTCTGTCCTCTGGTACTCTTGCCTGGTGCTGGAACCCATGGTCCCCTTGCACTGCTTGTAGGGCGCATGTTCCCAGCCGATCCTAATGTTACATTGAAGCGATTCTTGCTAGCTTTCATTTTTTCCTGAAAAATGAGATGAAATTTTAATAAAAGGAATTGAAATGTTGACCCCCCCCCCCCCGAAAAAAAAAAAAATCATGATTTCACATGTAGGTATATACATGTATATCAAGATTCTGGCAGAAAAGTAATACTTTTGAAGTTTTTATATTAGTATTACACTGAAGACATACAGACATACTGTATATGTACATTATTGAAACAGGGGTTACAAAACGATTCTTGTTAGCTTTCAATTTGTCCTAAAAATCATTTTCATTGAAAATTTAAATGAATAGAATTTAAAGTATAATTTGTTTGTACATTTACATATCAATTTATTCTGGCATTAATATAGAGTTTTAACATTCAAGTATTATAATGAAACAGAAATACATGTACATTTCATTTTATTCTAAATCTAGCACATCTAATCACAGTGCAGGAAATTCAAAAGCCCATTTCTTACACCAAAAAGTAACTTATTTTATTATATCTCTACTTTGATGGTTAAGTGTTTTCATAAAAATACATGTATGCTACTTTGACTTTGAACATTACATAATGAAGCATAGATAATCTTAATAAAATTAAGACTGTGCGTGGGCAAATCTGCCCCCCCCCTTGCTTATTAAAAAGTAAATGATGAAAACAAACTGAGAAAAAAAATTATTTCAACTCTTCTGGAAAGATAAATACTCTAGAAATTTGCATAGAATAGAACAGCCTTTTACAAATATGAAACAAGAAATTGAACTCGAATAAGAAAAGGAAACAAAATATTTTGCAAATCATTAGGAAATCGAGTTGAGAAAAAAAAGGCAATATTAGACTTTTCTAGAAAGGACACCGTAATTACCTCTACCGCAATCGCAGAAGCCGATTTCTTTGCTCCTTTCTTGACATGGACATGGACCGGTGTCTCCTGATCAACATGGACGTGGATGGGTGGAGACGTCGAACTGAGAGATGATTGTACTTTATCAATTGTCATGGTTACAGGCTCATATCACTGACAAAGAAAGGAGTAAAACAAACAAATAATAAAATACAAGATATCACTATCAGTCATTTTTATATGTATTTGCTAAATGATAGATCTAAAACAATTAGTTTCAGATCCTGCCAAAATATTCAAGTGATGAAAAATTGGCTTAGGCAGTTAGGCTGATAAGCATGGCTGAAAAGTATTTTTCATACAGAAACTTCTATCTAAAGTTGATATGTTAATGAATTCCACACCAATCTACCCATATCCATTCGTTTCTAAGAAAAAAGTAGTATAAATACTTCTTAAAAGTTTAAAGAATTGGGTTGCATTCAATTCAAATTCATAATTCAACAAAAATTTGTGAATAGCTAAATATTATCAAGAAAATCTGAAAATAGTGTGGTAAAAAATATATGATTTGTTTGTTTGTTGGATTGCCTTTTTTTCTACATTCCAGTAAAATACAAGGTTTAAATGCAATCAAACGTGTTTTAAAGCCTGGACTTACATTCACAGTACTATGATGTAGCGATATACATGTACAGTTCATTCGATTCTAGTTAAAGGCTCCCAGAAATGGTGTGTGACTCCGTACAACTCCTACACACCATTGATAAATGGATAAAAGCCATTCATTTTGCTGCCATGGTAACAGGATGCCCAATCTTGAATTTGTTATAGAGGCAGGGTATATTGCACCTGTCACACTTCCCCATAGCTTCAATATCACCTGCTAGGCTGCACTACTATATATACAAAAATTTATGTATTTACTTTCTACAGGTCTTGTCTTGCCAAAGTTGGAGTCATCAAATGCACATTTTAACAGCTCAACTACCTATACAGTGCGTCCCACAAAAAAGGAAACCCGTTTTCAGAGATAGATTTCACAAATTTTATCAAATAGGTTTTTACTATTAATTTGTTACTCATGGCAAGAGTAAAATCTCATCTCTCATTTGAAACCGACAGCTTACATGTAGCAAATCATTCACGCATAGCACATTACAAACAATAAATATTGAGGCCTATAGATCAGAAACGATTTCAGCAGAAAATCATATGTGAACCTGAATCCAATCTCATTGCAGGGATCAGTGAATCTTCACAAAAATTACAAAAGAAATGCTAATGAGCCAATCGTCGAATGTGCACAGTCGTTGTATCATGAATCTTGTCCAATTTTTCTGCGCAACCTGGTTTTGACATCAAAATTTCAAACTCGTCTAGCTCACGAAGTGTTTGTCTCATATCAGGTATCAAAATAAAGAAGAATAATTGAATTATATGATTATGTAAATGAAATATCATAACTCATTTGCCTTTGAAGAATAAATACATGGGAATCCTGGATTCCTTTTTACTGGGACACACTGTACAATGGGTGGTTTTAAGTTCAGTTTTCCCAAAGCTTAAATCTAAGGCCAAGGACATGGCCTTTGATCCCCTATTGAATGATTGGCCTCAATTCATCTCTCATTGGCGTTAGATATTTGTGTCCAAAATATAATGTAATTATAGAAAAATGCCCTTGACCATGGTTCCTGCTCAGTATTTTGTGTAAAATTGATCTTGACTGGTCAGTTCATTTTGTGATTGATCACTAATATTTTTGTTACAAAGCCCTGAACCTATATATCCAGTTGTTTGACCGTACAAGATGGTAATTTCAGGAACTTTTGTGATCAATATTCCATTTATTGATTGAAAGTTATATAAGGCAATATTACAAATCACAAATAGATTTAGATCTATTCACAATTGTCTTAATGCACAATTTTTTAAGAAAGAGCAAAAAATTATGTTGCTGAGAATGTGAGATCAAATATGTTTATGATAATTGATATCAACTACCGGTTGCACCCCTCTTCGCATGTGAAATGCAGTTGAAAATTGTAGTCTGTAGAGATATTACCTAACACGTTTTTATGTGGGCAGCATACCCAGTTGTTGCGTGTCCGGACAGGTTGTGCAGGAAATTGATTTTAAACAGCCTTTTGGAATAAGCTAACAAGCAAAGTTTCATCAGTTTAATACCCGGAGGGGGGGGGGGGGGCACTTCCATTCACAAGTGGATACCATGCGCGACCATGAGATCTCAAAAAGCACCCTTAACACGTATTTTCCATATTCTGAAATTGCACCCCTTAACAAGTATTGGCGTGTGAAACCCTACCCTTAACAAGTATTGGAAACAAAACGATACTATTGGCAAGTATTCCCTGAATTGAACCCCTAAATAAGTACAGCGATATGTCACGGACGTCGGTCGTTGGTTTTACCTTTACCTACATCATTGGGTTTAGTACAGCCCAACTCGCCCAAATCATACTCTTAACACGTAGTGTTGACTCCTGGGGCAAAAAGTACATCCTTTATAAAATTTTAGTCTTGATTATTTTATACCCTCGCAAATTTGACCCTAAACACGTAGCTTTCCTAGCGAAATAGATACTCTTTTTTCATTGTTTTAGCATTTTTGACACCCTTATGACGTTACGTACGTAACGTGCCCTATCTTGAAAAAGACATCCTTTTTACGCGTTTTTTGGTCACCCATGGTATCCACTCGTCAATGTAAGTGGCCCCCCCCCCCTGGGGTTTAATAATACAAAGTGTTAGGCAATCTTATAGAGAACAAAATAAAACAAGATTGCAACTATTGAATTCATATTTTTGTGTAATCCAAAAGACAAAAAAGAAGGCTTGAAAATTTTAAGTGTCTGGAACCCCATCCCCCTTTCCTTTTCGACTGCTAATTCAGCATTCTTCCAGTATTTGCGGTAAGGTAAGGTAAGGTAACAGCTTGCTAAAATTCTCTTAAATTGGTATTCTGAAAATTGTCTTATCTCTGTAAGGACGTCCCCTATTTTATCTCTGAAACGCCCAATATTTCATCAACTAATCAGTAAGCTTGTTATATGCTTAGGTCAACCAATAAAAGCGTCTCTTCGGAAAAATAATGAAACGCATTGTTGATATGAGGCGTAATTTCCTTGCACCCCCGACGCTTATGCTTGTGCGCTTCTGTGCTAAAAATACATGTGGCTCTTCTCAAAGACATATTTTCTAAGAAAAGATTCATCGTCTCGAACACCAATTTTTAATTGCTGAAAAGTCTACCAATCCATCGTTATGTCTTTGGAATGTCTTCTTTTGTAAAACATGAGGTTCTTGCAGGATGCAGCAAGAACTGATTATTGCAGACGGACAAATATCACATGCAACAATAAGTTATAATACTAATACCGTAAGCCCCTACCTCTTGTAAATTTTCTTGTATTTTGCAAGGAAGTTAACAGAACACAAAGATAAGAGAATTTTCAGAATACCTTTTATCTCGATGTTATGTTATCTTTCGCAAAGGGATATTTATGCGCCGTTTTTAACTTTACGCTTAATTCTAGCTCTGACATCATAGTACATGTACACGCTCAGCGAAAGTTAAAAGAAAATTTATAGTAAAATGTCAGAAATTGTTAAATAAATCCCCAGAATGCAGAAACAACGGTTATTCCTGTCTAAAAAGTTAGAAATTGCTAACAAAATGCCAGTCAAAATTCAATCACTCATTTAAATTAGGTGTAGACAATACTAAAAACACTATCAAAGTGAATTGTGAATGTGATGTCATCAAATTTTGTGGTCTTTCTTCACGTTACAATCTTAATTTTCTTATTCTTACTCTGTCTTACGTAGTCTTAGGCTAGTTCAAAATCCTGCTAACTTACCAGATCAAGAATAACGCGAGATAACCATTATTCTCTGAGCTCAGGCTGATGTCGACTTGAGGTTAGAGAAATACCAACTGTCGGACAAATCATCACACAATCACATCCTCCAAGGGCCAAGTTTGATTTCGTCTTGTTTTGGAGAGCGGCAGCGACGCGTCGTCTCACCTACAGTTCTCTAGCCAAGCGTCCCGGGCCGCTCCGGCTTGGTAGTAAGCCCCAAGTACGTAGGCCTATCAACTCAGGGTCGCTGGAGACTTTACACCGCTTTACACGGACCGATTCGCGTCGCGTCGGGAAGCGGAAACATGGGCGATCGTGAAATCAACACGACCGTTAGAAGAACATAAATGTAAACAATACTTTATCACGTGTGAGGATCTGCGATTCAATATAAACTCCTCTCGCGTGTTTTTTAAATTTCAATTGTATGAATTCATCGAAGCAGAACGTTATCACGCTCGATCGATTGCGTTGGATGGTGTGGGGGCGCGAGAAGAAAAAAGGGATATCTACAAGTACAAATATAAAGAAGAAAAGAAAGAAGAGGAAAGGGAAGGGGAAGAACAGAAAAAAAAAGGAAAGAGCAAAAAAAAAGAGAGAAGAAAAAAGGGGAAAATGACGACGAAGATAGGATTAGGAAGAAATGATGAAGAACAAATAAAGAATTTCCCTTTTTTGACAAAGATACTTCAAATTTTGAACATATGGGCACTCTGCAGACCCCTAGTCTGCTGGGCAAACCCTTCGCTCGAGTTAAGGGTCTGAATGTGCAGCCTACTCATGCCTTGTGTACAGCAAGTTTTGTATGTGCTAGTCTTTGCGTGGAGGCACACTTGTTGATCAAAGTTCCAATGAGGGTCTGTGCCTGCAGACTAGCAGACCCCCCCCCCCCCCAACAGACTAATGTTAGGAACCGCAACTCGGGCATATTGCATGGACATAATTTATCTCATCCTTCTCGTTCCTAGCTCCCAAACTGCTTGAACTTCAAGACCTCATTTAATATAGTCTCACCTCATTTCAATTTTCTCTTTCTGAGATTCCTCTCTAAATTGCTCTTTTACTCTATAATTCTCCTCATTTCCTCTTATATCATGCAATAATGGATCCTTTTCTTCATCCCTATTTCACACCTTTTGGAGCTTAGTAGGATGGGGGATCGGGTGTCCGGACACTTTATATTTTTGAAGCCTTCTTTTTTGTCTTAAGATTACACTAAAAATATTAATTCAATAGTTGTAATCATCTTCTATTTTGTTCTCTATAATATTTTCTAAAATTTTGTACTAAAATTTGATGAAACTTCGCTTGTAATTTTTTCCAAATGACTTTCTAAAATTGACCGTCCGGACACACAACCTGTCCGGACACACAACAACTGGGTATACCTTCACTTCATGAAAGCTAGTAAAAATAATAAAATTTTAACAAATATTCTTAAACAAACCTACCCTTTTTGAACCCCCCCCCCCCCAAAAAAAAAAGATTTTCCCCTTTTTCTATTTGCCAATCCACCTCTCTCATCTCCATTCCATCAAATGAAGAGTAGTCAAATAACATTAGTTTCATGATTTCATGAAGCATGGTTTAATGCACTATCAAACTCCAATCAACTGTTTTCTAGCACATAGTTCATTTCACAGACATGTTGTATATACACTGAGTCCTCAATAACTTCAACAAAACCAGGAAGATATTTAATTTCATACAAAATAAATATAGCTGCAATTGTTACATATAATCACTTTATACATCATTGTAGCATGCATTTATTTCAATGTTTTTGTTATTTCATTCTCATGTTAAAAAATTCTGCTGCCAGGTAGGAGGGCACTTGACTTTGCATTATATAACTGGGTCATTAACATTAAGAAAAATAAAGCACTTTTTCATATTGAAAATAATATTTTACCTCTCACGATGGTATCTTACAACCCCCCAAAAAAGGAATAGACAAAAAAAAATATTTTAGCCATAACAATCAGACCAAATGATGGCCTTTGAGCATAATCAACCATGACTTGAAAACAAATCTATCAGAAGGCTAGAAAAAGTCTACTTTGTTTGGGAATACACTCCGATGCGCTGGCAGATCCAGGGGGGGGGGGGGGGCACAGCCGGCCCATGCCCCCCCCGACCCTTTTGAGAAGCAAAATTAAATTTCATAATGTAAAAATGCCATTAAACAGAGGTGTGCCCCGTCTTTTGAGTAAAGACCTTTTTTTTGGGTTGTCAAATTTTCCCTCTGAGAAAATGTGCCCCCCCCCCTTTGGAAAATCCCGGATCCGCCCCTGCTCCGATGGAACAAATGTTATCAAGCAATAACTGATAAAGACAACTGACTTGAAAGCCTTACATCATGTGAATAATATTGTTGTTTTGGTGCAAGAACATCCATAGCAAAACAGTTTCGCACACCGCATCGGTGCAGAAAACACCCCGACGCAATGCAATTATGCACGCATGCCAACCTTTAAAATTTAAAAAGTAGTAATCCAGAAGCTCAAAAGTAATAATTTTGATGTTAAAGTCATAATTTCATATGGTCAATGCGGCAATATGAATTTTTTTTGAAGAGGTAATATAAAGAACAGATTCTTAAAAAGAAATGAATCCTCTAAGGCTCAGATTCAGAATTATCTCTGGTAGCTAGACCACTCATTCTTTTGTGTAAATCCTCGATACATCAAGAAGAAAAAAACGCAAGGTCGAGTCAGTAATTAAGCATGTGATGATAGTATTAAAAACAATGTAAACAAAGAAACACGACCATGCAAATAAAAATGAGCATCATTGGCCACCTTCAGATGAGTTCATCACTGCCCAATGTTCATGAATATAGAATTATATGTTAATTGCCCTGAAAAGTGTCATAATTAAGGTCAAAAGCATAATGGCATAATTTGACATGAAAATCCTAATTATTATGACTTTTTTCCTAGTAGTTGGCAGCTCTGTGCATGCGATGCGCGATAGTGTGGTACTAAGGACATTCTTGCACAGACACAATATCTCATTTCTGTTTCAACTCCACACAAATACATGGCAACATTGTTATCAATATCTACCCATGTATTCTGAAATTCATAAGCATTAGAAATAATCATGATATACCGGTAATTAGTAATTGTGCTGTTTGACTATACCATAGATATCACTAAAATGCCATGAAGCTATTGGGCAAATAACCCAACCTTGTCAAACCATCTCTTTTCTCCATTTCCAATTTTCCCTCATGAACTGCACAATGAAGCTATGACAAGTTCAGAGCATTACACTCTCTCATATGAAGCATAAAGCAGAGACTAAACATTCCAGGTGAGCATTTTATAAAGCTGATTGTAAAGTTACACACGACTTTACACACGGCTGGAACACATTGTTAGGCGCTAAGTCAGTTGCATAGGGATCATGTACCACAGGAAATGGTCCTTTGCAAGCTTCAAACAGCTTTATGAAACAACCACCAGAAATTTTGGCATATAAGGGGCTGGATGTACAATCTTTATAATATTGTCTTTTTAGACACGTGGAATCACAAACCAAGGTTTTCTCAGTTTTATCTTAAAGTAACACCCAAAACAAACATTATATAGTCCAAAGTGTTTCGCGTAATTCATCGCTTCAAAGATAGGTTTGAAGTAACCAATCAAAATAAAGTATCAAGATGACGTCCAGGCGCGGATCCAGGAGGGGGCCGAGCCGGCCCCCCCTATTATTTGACAACCTGCAAAAAAGAATGTACTCTTTGACTTGATATAAACTATGAAAAACAGAAAGAAAAGTAAGAAAGAGCTATCATACCCATGATGTGTAATTTACAGCCTCGTAACGGCCGGCCCGACCCCGAAAAGAAACAAAAAAAGGTGAGGGGGAAGAATTGGAAAAAAGACTTTATATCAAAAATTTCGCTCGCGCTTCGCGCTCGCATTGCCTGTGTAATTAATCTCATTCAAGAGGATTAAATTGCACTTATATATCCAGTTCTGAAATCAATTTGCACACAATATTTCAGCTCGCCCATAAAGCTTTCATTATTTTTTTGATTTACACAAATAGTTTATAATATATCAAAATTTTCAGCTCGCGCTGCGCGCTCGCATTGTTTGATTTTTGAGTTACCTATCCTGTCTGGAAATTCTCACCAAAATTTGTCAAAATGCTCCTATATCAAAAAATTAAGCTTGTGCTTCGCGCAACACAGCTTGTTCTTTATTTAAATAAAAACGCGCTTAGATTGTCCAGTTTTCAGGTCGGAATATCAAAAATTTTGAGCTCGCGCTTCGCACTCTCATTATTTAATTGGTGATACTTGTATCCTCTTCTTTAATCACTAAGAAACAGTCCTAATTTAGTCCCTTTTCACGTTATTATAATAAAATTTTGGCTCGCGCTTCGCGCTCGCATTGTTTATTATTTTGGATACTATCTTCAAGTGTAAGGACATAAAATATCAGAGAATTTGAGCTCGCGCTTCACGCTCGCATTATATATTAAGACATCATGAGATACCTTATCTTGTTTATAATAATAAAAAAAACATATACTTAAAACTTCAGTCTTTAGTTAGGACTACCCCTGAAAACCAACAAAAAAATCAGATTATAGCGGCCAATCGAGAAAAATGTTGATGAAAATATTTTTTCGGCCCCCCCTATTGGCAAAAGCTGGATCCGCCCCTGACGTCATATGGGTTTGGAATTGTCCAGTCAATTCTAAACCCGTAATTACCCCCAATTAATATGTGGTAGTAAAAATATAGCACTTCGAGCTCATTCTGGCCCACTGTGCATTGTCCAGTGCTTCGAAGCACAAAGGTTAGCGGCATCACTAAATGAAATGGCCTATGAAGATCATCGTTTCATGCACATTTTGCTCAGTAAACTGACTATGAAACAATCAGGATTCCTCTTTCAAATAAGCGGTTAATCGCTAACTTTTTTGTAGGGGCCAGGTGTGACAGTCACCTTATAGATACCCCAAGGCTATACACAATAAAGCTGCTTAAATAACACACGCATTTCCAAATACATATTTACAACAAAGCATGCACCTAATCCTCTTTTGCTCTTTTAGGAGAAGCTCCAGAGACAACAGGATCTTCCAAAGGTCTTTTCTTGCTGTTAGAGGATATTGCGGTCTGACTCACAGATTTTGTCGAGTTTCCTATTGGACTTTCTGGTCTATTTGATGACACTGGAACACTAGGTACCTCCTGAGAGGAGCTCTGTTCTTTGATTTTTGACGTATCCATGCCACTACTCTCATGCAGTTGTTGAAGTAATGACAACACGATTCCACTTTGTTCTCCTACAGGATGAACCTCGGTCCCTTTCCTTGCCTCAGGATATCCAAAGGACATGAGGACTTGTGGGTGCACTTCTGTGCTCGTGGGAACGTCAGCAACTTCATCTTGATCTTCAAATTCACTGTCGGAATCTGATGGAACGACGTAGATGGAACGTCGCTTTTGATCTTGACCAGCAGCTTCAGTTGTGCTATTTTTCTGTGATGCACTCCTTGTTCTGCGTGCTACTCCATCTGGATTTGCCACAACATCCTTCCGCTTTCCACGCTTGTACTCTTTTTTCCCTTCTGTTGGTTTGCATTTCGGAGGGGTAGTTTTCTCCACCGATCTTTTGTATTTTTTTCGACCATGCTGCCCATACTTGTACTTTCTTGATTTTGGTTTGAGTTCCTGTGAGGTGCTTGGTTGATTCTCTGACTGCTGTTTGTTGAGTGGTTTCTTTTTAGGAAGAAGAACCTTCTTCTTATGCGGCCCAACGATGGAGAGTAAGGCTGGCCACAAGAACATTGATAGGAAGCGTGGATGTAAAGCTTTGTACCAATCACTTTTCCTGATTCTGTCCAAAGCCTTGGCATACCCATCCGTGTTTCTCGTTGTTACCCAGTAGCTATCTTTCTTACCTGCCTTCTTAGTTGCGTCAAGGGATACAGGAACTCTTATCTCCCATTTCCCTTCTCCAGTTCCGCTACCACTGGCTGAATATTTAACTGCAGCCTTTGTATGTCCAGCAGATTTGCCTTTAACAGCCTTGTGCTTGTTCACACTCTCGTTTTCATCAGACTTTGAGACTTCTTGCGATGATTCTTTAGATGATAACTCTTGCAAAAGACCTTCACTACCCCTCAGAATTCCTCTTTTGTTGCTTTGCAAGTTCCAGCTTCCTACTTTCTTGATACTTGAATTCTTTTTCGCAGTAACCTCTAGCCGCTTTCTATCCAAAAGCAGTGCCATCAGTCCAGCAATGGTAGATTCATTAGGGGGCAGTACTGGCAGCACTGCATCAAATTTCACCCTTCTTTGACTGCCAGAAGATGTATCAACATTTGGGCATTCAGTCTCTTTGTCAACATCCATAGGTAATTGATGGCCCTCCGGCAAGCTTCCCCTTTCTTGCTCCTCCATTTCATTTGATGAAGACTGTCCACTGATAGATAGACCAGAGTCTGGTATGGTCTCACAGGAAGATATCTTTGTGGTTCTAGATGCTTCAGACTGTTCATTTATTGGAGCAAGCGCTGCCTCACTGCACAATGTTTTTCCTGTCTGATTCTCTGGGGTTGCACATTCTTTTTCCTGGACAGAATATCTTGTCCCTGTGGTAACCGCGATATCAACATCTTTAGAAATCTCCCCATTTCCAATTACCTTTGCTGCTGTGATAGAAATTGGGATCTGAGTCGCAGGATGTATGCTTCTGGGTGCAGGGTACGAAACTGAAGCTAATGGCATACCAGTTACTTGTCCAGGATTGATACCAAGTGGCCTCAAAGCCGGTGTGAAGTTTACTGGCTTAGGTAGAATTGGAGTTGGGTTAATAGGAGCAACCCCAGGCTCTTTCTTGATACAGTTGACTGGTATCAGGTAGCCCTTTCCAGGGACATGGAGTATTCGTGGTGGTTGTTGAAGAGGGGGCTGTACAGCAATTGGCTGCATGCCAGCAATGTTGGTGGTAAGAGGCATCACATTACGAACAGCAGCTTTTGAATCAATAAGGGGAACTTGAGGGGTAAACAAAGCAGTTTGCTGTGGAATGTTCAGGATACCTTGCATAGGAGGTGGAGCCACGTTGGAGATGATCTGCATGTTGTTACCAGGCAGACCACCTGGCTGCATGGGTGTTTGCAATGGAGCTTGCACAGGAGTATGCACTGCACCACCCAATCTAGGTTGCATGACAGTCACCAAATTTGTTTGATTGCCATAACACCCAAACTGGGAGACATAGTTCTTCAATGGCACGAGATAGCCACCCTTCACCGCCAAGGAACCATTACCTAAGACAGCCATCGGAGGTCTAGTTCCAAACTGAGAGTGGGAAATGCTAGCTTGTGTGATGCTGCCATTTACCTGTGGTCTCAGAACATTCCCCTGGGTCGCTATGGTATTTTGTGGCATCATTGAAGCATTTCCTTGCGGCACAGGCACATTTTCTGGCAGATGTGCTACACTTGGTTGAGATGTTGATACATCTGCAACATGAGTTTCTTCAGACCTCTGACCTGTTTCCTGAACACCAGGAAGAGTGGCACTAGCTCCTTCCTTGTCATGGCTAGGTTTTTCAGTGTACTTTGATTCCTCAGATTTTTTTGCTTTCTTAGATTTCTTAACTTTCTTGGCATTCTTTGATGACATTTTCTCTTTTTCTGACAGTTCCACTTCATCATCATCATCATCATCTGGAACCTTGACCCTTTCAGTCTTCACTGCATCAGGTTTTGGGATAAGCTGGTGATCCTTGAGAGCTTGCACACCTTTGTGGTTGGTAAGCATGGATGCAAGAAATGCTTCATTGCCCTTCATACTGATGTCCAATGCCTGTAATGGAATATAGAAGCAGAATTAGTCATATGGAAATTAGTAGGACAAGATTAAACAATGAATTTACTTTCGTAATGATATTACCTTTCTAATGATATTACCTTTCTAATGATAATGAATGGAAATTTTCAGTCATGCACAGCTTAACCCTAATACTCTGGGGGGCATTATGCCCCTTCCAGTCAAATTTTTGTTGGTACTTCCTAATGCCTCAATATTTCAAAACAAAATTTCATTACTTTTTTCTCTGATCCCTCCCGCACCTTTTGATACCAAATTTATGGCGATCGGACCTATCATGCGGGTGTCAGATTATGTTTACCGAACACTGTCAATGAAATTTCGCTATTTCTCTATATGACTGTGTATGACCCTGTGGACAGAATCAGGAGATTTTCCAATTTATGTAAATACTTTTCTAGTAAGTATAATCGTTTCAAATAGTGTAAATCTAAGTACACACCCCCATTCCCCCTCACCAACGCATCTGAAAATGCTTGACGAAAAACAATGAAACACATAAGAAATAATTTAAAAACATTGAAATACATAAGAAATAATTACCACAACCTATCTTTTTCTTTCGGGAATTGATGAGGGAGTTATGGAAGACATTTGTACCAAAAATTGCTATTCCTGAGGCTTTATTTAATGAGAAATACCCAAATCTATGATTTTTTTGCATAAATAAGCATAAATTCATTAAAAAAAAAAGGAATTTCATAAATTTAGCAATACAACCTTGTAGATTACATAATACTTGACCCTTGTGAAAAATTTTAAAGAGCTTGCATCTTTGTTTTGATAGATTTTTAATTTCATGATAACTTAATAGAAGGCCAAACTGTATATATTTACCTTCAAGAGGACAGAGAAGATATAGTGACGTCTCTGTTTTCTCTCTTCTTTATTTCCTGTACAAAAAACAAAGAAAAAACATTATAAAGGGATAAAAAAAGAAAGGATGAAACAATGTTTGCATGCATTACACATATGAAAATACGAAATAATTATGATTTCATACAATAACATGAGGAAGGGAAGTGGGGGCATGGAATTATGACATCTATTGCATATTCATGATGGCATGCAAATGACCATTCCCCCAAAATAGTGCTTTAAAATTTTTTGATTTTGATTAATTTTTTAGCATTCTGCTCAATGGATTTTACCAAGTATGAAGTAAGATGAAAACTTTTCTCATTTGGCATGCCCCTGGTACAATATTTAGTAAGTTGACTTACAAATCCTATACAACAATTTAATTTAAAGCTAAACTAGTGTGGTTGAAGCAAACAATTATTTCATGGGGAAGTCTTTACAATCAAGGTACTATTGTTGACACATCATCATAGATCTAGATCTGGTACATATACAGAAACCCATTTGCCTACTATGTAGACCTTGCTTTCTTTTTCAATAATAATAATACATAGGATTTATATAGCATATTTTCCATTATGATTAAAAGCTCAAGGAGCTTAGAAAAGGCTCAAGGCGCTTTAAACAGCAATTCTAAACTTACTGTAGAACGACCTCCAATCGTCTTGACTAATGGTAGGGTAAGCCCATCCTATTGGCTTGATGGCATCCAGAATTTCCCTATCAAGCTCTGAAAGGACATTTCTTCTCGTGATGAACGAAGCATTCTTGGCTAAGATACGGGGAGGTGGACTCCTGGGCTTTCGTCTCTTGCGCGTGTACAAGTCTTTCCAGTTCCTGGATCCCTGTAACTGGAATTACAAGAAAAGACAAAGTTCAAGAAAAGGAGTCTCATCCAGTGTTTACAATCCATGGATACTGTAACAGGGTTGCTGGTCAGTTTTACTCACTCAGCCTTACTGAAGAAGTCAAAACATGATAATGCTCCATATATGCTGTACGAAATGAAGCTTCAATACATATAGAAAATAAATAAAGCTTAAATAAAAATGCTTGAAATGGAAAACTGTCAGGGCCTGAAATCAATCAAAATCATGAAAATTGACGTCTCCTCGGTAAGCTCACTGCTTTCATTGACATTCACATTTTCATTTTGACAGTGCGTATATTACAAATAATCTAAATCATTTACTTTTTTACAATGACCTACCTTGGACGAGTTATTTTGTTCATAATATCTTGATTTGTATCATATTATGGGGGGAAAATCAATAATCAACTGGGATTTTCACATGGGAATTCGACTTTCATTATTAAAGAAAACTCTAACCGATTACTCCTAAAGGCTTCAGGCAGACAGCACAAATGCAGTGGTCCTATTGACAGTCATCTTCAGAATATGAGCCAATGAGAAAGGCTATTCAAGGGGATAAAATGGCCGTCATTTGAGAAATGTGGCCATTATAGTCATTCCATTGTGAAAGCAGATTTGACTTTCACCTTTTTCTTACAGTGAGAAATGTAAACTATAACTTCGGCCCTGCAGCATAAAGATAATAATAATAATAGGCATTTATATTGCCCCATCTATCTAGAAATAATCTATTCCGAGGCACATTGTTATTATTATTATTACCCCGGCTTTAGCTCAAGCTGCCTTTCAGCGCTCAGTGCATTCAAGGAATTAATCCTGCAGGGTACCCATTCACCTCATCTGGGTTGAGTGCAGCACAATGTGGATAAATTTCTTGCTGAAGGAAATTACGCCATGGCTGGGATTCGAACCCACAACCCTGTTTCAAAGTCAGAAGACTAATCCAATGGGCCACAACGCTCAACAAGATGTTACTCAATACTTGGAATAGACAACAATCTACATAGACGTGTTCCTTCTAGAGAACAGGTGCATTAATAATACATATTAAGTGTATATTTTATGTCATAGGTCCCTAAGCGTTACAAATGAAGTAAATTACTACACAACTTCACATAAGTAATTTATTTTTTATCTCATTGCTGAAAAAATGGTAATGTGCATCCAATGAGTATACACATTACACATCAAATGCAGCAAAATGAATTAAGTAACATGCCCTCTCAGTGTACTTACAGTGTTGATTTCTCCAAGACTCTGCCTGTATTCAATCATTTCATCAAGGATGAGACTCAAGGGCATCTTGCTCAGAACATCCATGGAGTCACCTTCGTGGAGGCTGATGCCTTTGGCTTTCTTAAAAAACATCTGGAACTGGAGTGAAGAAATTAGCAGCTCATTAAAGTCTTTTATCAAGTTTGGGTACATCTAGACTTTATCATCAATTTTGCATAGTCTCAATTTGTTGTCAGATAAATGAATTTGAATATCATAAAAAGAAAGTTGTGTAAAAGACCTGATAAAAATTGTAGGTCTGTGATGAAAACAAAATGATCATCTGTACCACCACCAACAGTACCACGAAAACCACCACCACTGCCAACTCTTTAATCAACATCACCATCATCATCACCACTACAATCATCACCACCACCAACACCTACCATCACAATCACCACTATCTTCACCACAGCCCGCACAATCACCATAACCATCAAAATCACCAACATCATCTCCATCACAATCACCACCACCATCACCATCCCAGATACTCTCATCATCATCATCACCACCAGATAATGTCTTCAACAATTTACCAGCGAATAACAAAGTTGGTATGCAAGTGTTATCAAGTCACCATCACCTCTGCTATCTCCATCACAATCATTATCATCACACTCATAACAGTCATCAATACATCAACTTCATTAGATTATACCTTCTATAGCTTACCAGCGTATTAAAACGATGGAGAATAGTCTTTGGTATGCGAGTGATACTAAGACACCACCATCTCCGCCACAACTATCATCATCATCACACTTACATAACCATCATTATCACAATCACCATCACATCATCATCATATCATATCTTCTATAGCTTACCAGTGTATTAAACCGATGGAGAATGGAGTTTGGTGTGCGAGAGATACCCGTCACCTCATTCAGCTTCTTTGCTATAGTAACCCAATGTCCTGCATGTACAGAGAGACAAGAATACATGAACGGAATATTTGTCAATTAATTCTTTACTACTTCATTTATAATAAAGTGCTCTAACCATGATGATATTACAACTTGTCATAAATCCATTCAAATCCAATGCAATAATCATTAGATATAGTTTTGCAGCAACTACAGGGAAGGACGCTTCACCTGCACATCTCATGGAAAGGCGCTGAATAAGCCGGATTGATGATGAGGAATGAGTATTCATGGAGTGTCATGGCCCAGTGGATTAGTCTCTGGACTTTGAAACAGAGGGTCATGGGTTCAAATCCAAGCCATGGCAGTTTCCTTCAACAAGGACTTCATCCATTGTGTGCTGCATTCAACCCAGGTGAGGTAAATGGGTACCGGCAGGAAGTAATTCCTCAAAAAGCTGTGTGCACCTGAATAAGTAGCCTAGCTTAGCCGGGGCAATAAAAATAGCAGGGCCCGCTGGGAGAACAGTTTTTGGAACTGAAGTGGCTACCCTGAGTAAATATACCGTTTATTTTCATTGTTGTTGTTGTTGTTATTATTATTATTATTATCAACTAGATTGGGTCAAATCATTTCAGAAGGTCACCAATATACTCGGGCTCTCATGTAAAATAACTAAGAGGCTTTTGTTTTAAAGTTAGGTGAATGATCATCAAGGCTGCACTCACCCACACCATGCTCTTTCAAATTTTGCAAGACAGCAAGGTCTTCTTTCAAGGTGTAGTTTCCTTTCCTGTTGGAGGGATCTAGAGTGTACGACCACCTAAACATAAGAGAAGAATATATTCAATATTTTTAGGGATGTGTCAGAGTTCAGCCTTTGAAATGACTAAAAACCACTTGGTGGAGACATTGAGTTCTGATAAAAAAATAATATTGTTTCAAAATGTGAGCTTTTTAGTTTATTTAATGACAATACTAAAGAAGAATATCTAAACAAATGCCTTCAAAATACATTTAATGTTGTTCATGATAATGAACTGTGTTGCCAATGATTTCCATATCCCCCTAAACACATGAATAGACAACATACATCTGGAGGCTAACCATAACCCCATTCCCTCCCTTGATCAAAACAATGTTGCCAATTACTTTCACCCTATCCCTACAAACATGATAAGACCCCCCCCAAAAAAAAAAAAAAAAAAAAAAAAAAAACTGGAGGTTAATCCCAATCTACCAAAATAGCCCAGCCTAGTAAGGGTTGGGTCACACAAGAGGGATTTTCCCTTTACACCCATTTGCTAGCCATAACTTACCTGTCTCTAACCTGGGCTGAATTCCTTCCTCTCACAAGCTTGGATAGTTTGGACCACTTGAACCCAAACTTTTGAATGCCTTCCAGCAGAGCCTACAAGAGGGAATAACATTAGGGTTATAGACAGTTGGTCAAACAATCTACTTAAGAAGCTGCCAATTTGAGATTCACAGTCTTAGTGATTTCATTTTTGAATAGCCAGAAACTTCTTACTCCAGGCCCAATTTCTTCAAACTTTAACCATTCTGTTTTCCCTATTTTTCTCCTTTCACACAAATTGTTTGTTTTGCTTTTTTTAAGTTTGGACTAACCTTCAAGTTCTTACATCAATGAATTTTTAATCTCATCTTATTCATGATCTACTCGTAAAACATCTCACTATGTTCACTTTTAATTCCTTACAAGTTCCAGTAAAAAAAGAAAATATACTGAGATATGCCCTGGTCTAATTCATAATACTCATCACTATCAATCTGGCTTATTCAGCGCCTGTCCATGAAATATGCAAGTGAAAAGTCATTCCCTATAGTTGCTGTGGTCATGTATCTTTCCCTTTTTTGTTTGTGTTCGAATGATATAGTTAAAGTAAATAATACAACATCCTAAAAATGAGTTACGATGAGATAACTAACGTCATCTTCCTCTTTTGTCCAGAAGCCCCTCTTGGAATCAGGGTCGAGCTTTCGTCTCCATCTCAATGCTATCTGTCTTCCTAACCGCTGGTCCATGAAGTAAGCAACTAGATAAGAAAATATGATAAAGCAATATGGGCATATCAAGCTTTCATGAGGAGTGGATTACTATATGCTGACCCCATACTTTGTGAAAAGCATTGGAAAACTATGTAGTAGAGATGTATCTGAGGGAGAGCAAACTGGGTGTAAGCGTAAGAAATCCCTCGGCCAAGTCTGCTCAGCCTCACAAAACTGTCAGGCCACGGAAAGTTGAGATAATGACTTAACCATAATTTAACCACATAACTGCATATATCTATTTCAGTTGCCGCGGAAACGAGTTGGGCTGGGTGGGTGGGCTTCACTTTTTTCCGAAGCCGTGAACAAAAACGTAAAAATTTCCATCTGATTGCTACTTTTTGCAAAGTCAGCCCCCCCCCAACTTTTAAAACCATTCTACAGCCCCTGTATTTACTGTAATTCTTCCAGATTATTGAACAGATTATTTTCTAGACAAAAAAATCTGCTCTCGTGGTACTCTACAGTCAACAAGCAAAAATTACAGGAATTAAGATAAGGTTAAAATTTGGTTAGTGATTGGATAAAGAGCTTCCAAATATAATTTATAATTTATGGTAAAAATTCAAGTATTTTTTTCCTGGTCAAATTTGTCAAGTAATTTCAAGTGAAAGACATTTTCAAATTGATCAAGACAAGACACATCACCTGATGCTTCCATATATTCATATTTTTTCTTGTGTCACAACTCTTCTTAGGTGTTGCATGAAAAGTATTTGTAACTGACTGCAACTTTCAATCGTAAATCAGGAAAAAAAAAGAAATCAATTTCAACTATAACAAATCGCTAATACTCTCTGTTGCAGGAATCAGATCAGAGCCACGTTTAAAAAAGACAACAAATACACAATTTTGATAAACAAATATATTATCAGCCAATCAGATTGAAGGATTTCAATAGCTTTTAACTGTTTATTGTAATTTTTTTGTCATAACAAGTTTTTATGAAATTGGACCTAGCAATCAAATGCAATCAATTACAAGACTTAAAATCTATTTGAACCTCAATTGACTTGCAATATCCCCAAAGCTTGTCTTACCTTTACTAAAAGGAATATAATCACCAACTTTAAACCTCTCAGCTAGCTCCAAAATCAATTCATCTTCTTCTTCAGTGAAGGGCCTTAAGAAATAACAATCAAGTAAACAAACAAAACCAGTAAACACAAACATATAACTTACAGTAAGAAATTTATAATATAGAATGAAGGCCGTGCCAAAATGATATATATATTTTTTTTATTTATTTATTTATTATTTATTTTTATTTATTTTATTTATTTTTTTTTTTTTCTTGGGGGGGGGGGGGGGTCACTGTGTCCAAAACAATATCAAATCACACTCAAACTCCAAAACATGACAGAACCAATACTGGTTACAGCAACATGGAACATGTTTGGTTAGTAAAGCACCTTGGAACAGTTTGACAAGGAATTACTTTCCACCATTTTTAATCTTGTGTACTATATGCAAGGTCCAAAATACTTCTCAAAATTGTTTCTTCTTCAAGTAACACTGATTGTAATGATATCATAATTGTGAAAATGCTCACCACACACCTATCAACAAAATATAATTTTGCAGGTAGTTTGAAAAATAACACATTCATTGAATCATCTTTACCTCAACACATATGCATAGATGTCTCGATGCTGGTAGTTTGAGAAACAGTCAAAAGGAGACCTATTCGTCTACAAGATAAAAAAAAGATTAATAAAAACATTTTATAAATTGAAGTCCAAAAGCTTTTAAAAGGCATAGAATTATTTGAAAATATACAATATTTACAAAAGTATGAATTATGGTTAAAGACAGGGGCTAGAATTATCCTGGCATTGAGTAAGTTAATCCTAGATTACAGTTAAAGAGAGTAATTGCAATGTGCAATTATTCCAAGAGGCTTTTAAATCATGGTTAAGTGATACAATACCATAACAGATAATAGATCTAGACGGTCTAATAGAAACATCTATCCAAACATTAGGAAATAATGGAAACTAGAGTGAAATAAACTGCTGAAAACAGGTGATAAGTGACAGGTTAGTGTGCTTCGTATTTGTATCATTATTACTCAGATAATCTGCTTATAAAAGTATTAGAGCTTTTTAAAATACAACTTTATTGTTAAAAGGGCCTTTAATAAAATAATAAATATTTCACGATACTGAACCTAATCCAATTAAATAGTCTAATTCAAATATTCACAAAGAATCAATCAATGAAGAATGATACAATGGTCACTACAAACGACAATCTTAATAAATAAGAAATAATAATTGAACGTACATGTACATTAAATAGACATCATCAAATCTGTACTAAATTTAAAACAAAAGTCATTAAAAAAAGGGAATTCCAAATTACCCCAAGCTCCCTGATGTAATCAGACCAGTCCTTCCCTTGGACGGTCTCCAAGACTTCATCAAGGCGTTTCTCTTCCTCCGCAGACCACGCCTTCTTATTGATGAATGGGTGGAGGATGTTTTGCCATCTCAGCTGACACTCCATGGCGGACCTCTCCCCGTTCAACTAAATAAGGGAAAAATCAAAATAATGGTTGAATTTGCAGCTGCAATCATCTGATCTTGAGACCCATATCTTCTAGAGTTGTAATTATAACTCATGAGTCAATACAAGGATTAGTTTTTAATATAGTGCATCAATTTATACCTCCCACTGCATGAAATAGACCAGCAATAAGCCAGTTCATACTTCCACTCTGCACATGATCATAGGAAGGTTATTTGTACCAAAGTGACATGGTGGTTTAAAATTTAATGAGATAAGCACCAACTTTGATGTCTTGATTATTCATATACTCTTTTGAATTGTGGTTTTCATTTACATCCACAAAAAAAAAACAATGCGTCCACGAACGACTGTTTTTTCACAGTTTGCCAGTACATTGTACAACATGATAAAATATGTATTCAAAGTAGAAATGCAAACAAATAGTGTTCATTGGTGTGCTATTCTAGTCACCTGGTCTATTCAATTTCTTCATCCTGCTATGTAAGGCATGCTTATGTAATATCTTACTTTAAAATCTGCCTATCACAATGAAAGAAATGAAAGGTCATTTGACCAAAATTGTCCATGAAGTAACTATGAACTTGTCAATTAATTGCAAGACTTGCGACTGATTTTTTTATTTTGAAATATAAATCAAAAGCTTTCTGCAACATCCCCACAGAGGGTAAAAGGTAAATAGATATGTTTTATAATTTTTTTTTACTCACATGTAGGGAAGAGATCTTCAGCCAATCCATGTCCCTCATCCTGTCTCCAAGCAGTTCTTCCTCTGGAGCTCTACATAGAGAAGGTCAAAGGTCAATATATTAATATCTACAAATTATTCAAATCAACAATAGACAGCTTTCAATGAATATATGATACATTGGTGTAATGGAGATATTTTGAATACAACACTAAAAAAGAAAATGACGGATACAAGTCTAAAGTCTGTAGATTTTTGTGTTCTATTTTATTCTAGTAATAACCTTATACTTCTTGACAGATTTTCAAGAGAATCTGAACTTTTTGAACAGATATCTACACATGTAAATCAAATGCCATCATTTCAACATGCTTCTTGACATAAATATCCAAATAAATTTTAATGAACTACAAAAAAGGCATTTCCTTCAGTCTCATCTAATGATTAAATCATCACAATTACAATCATCTAAACATGATTTTTTTTTCCTTTAAAGGGATGGTCCGGGCTGAAAATATTTATATCTAAATAAATAGAATAAAATTCACAGAGCAAAATGCTGAAAATTTTATCAAAATTTGATTACAAATAACAGTTATTGAATTTTAAAATTTATAAATATTTGGTGAAAAGAGTTATATGCACATTGTCATGAATATTCATTAGGTGGGCTGATGATGTCACATCCCCACTCTCTTTTTCTTATGTTATTATGTACATGAAATCTTAAATGTTTCATTTTTACATACATGTGTAAATGATGTGTCTCTGTTATGATGAAATAAGTTATGGCAATAAATAACTAATGCACTTAAACAGTTGTTAGTCCAATTTTTTTTTAGTTCTTGGTAGAAATTTTTTGAATAAACCTAATTTCATATAATAAAATATAAAAGGACAAGTGGGGATATGACATCATCAGCCCACCTAATGAATATTCATAAAGACATGCCTATCGCACTCTTTCACCGGAATAATGCAAATCTTTAAAATTCAATAACTTTGTTGTTTGTTATCTGAATTTGATCAAATTGTCAGCATTTTACTTTGTGAATTTCCTCTATTTGTTGAGACAGAAATATCTCCAACCTGGACCACATCTTTGAAAATATATTTGTTTTAAAATATTATCTAGAATGCTCCAACCCAATTAAAAAACATGCATCCAATGAAGATTCAAACTACTTTAAATGTTCAAGTTGGGTAATAAGGTTATATGGTAAATGCAAATAAAGGGAAAACAAATGTGTGGTCTGTAGTCAGGTGGTCATTCTAAAGAGGTGGTTGATAAAACAGGTTTAACTGTAATATGATGACATTATTATATTCTTACATCCTGCTGAGATTCAACTTACTTCAAATGTTCCAGTTGGGTTGTAATGTTGTTAATTTCAACCGTGAGTTGGTGCTTCTCGTCGTCAATGGCCAATCGTCGTTTCTCGTAGAGGATCTCCTGTCGGGCCATAAGAGGTTTCATGACTCGCTGAAGGCCGTCGTTACGGACGCCTTCGTACAGTGCTCTGTCCTCATCAGCAGTCCCTGTAAGTTGATTTCAAGATCATATTTAGTTCTGGGTCCCTTTCATTGATCTGTTCACGAGATATGAGTGAATTCCTGCATGACTGGGGATCCTTTCCAGTGCCAAATAAGACACCCCCTATTTCTTTTTTTTTCTTTCATATGTAGACAATATACAATCTTTGAATATACATCATATTTTGTGTGAACATTGCAAGATTAGTCTTTAAACAGCAGCATTGTATTATTTTTATATCTAATAAACCAAACTTAAACTGAATTGAATTGAATCTTGCTGTTTAAACATGATGGGAATGAACTTTTCCTGCAAAATCTACCACTCGGTTCAACATCATTTTTTTCTTTGCTTCTTATACTTACATGATTTTGCTGGTTGAATGAAAGGCATTGGAATATTCCTGGATTTAATATCCTTTGCTTCATCACTCAAAGGTGGCATCTGAATGGAAATAAATATTAAAATTAAGGGAAAATTGGTCAAGTATTTCAATTCTATCCAATAAACCACATGTGATTCAGATAACACAAGCTCACTTAATCTGTGTACATGCATATTTCTTTTGAAATGGAATAGGTGAAACAAAGATGAATGGATTTTTACCCCCCAAAAATCATTATGTACAACAGTACCAAACCAAACTTTATATGAATTACAATTGAATAATCATGAAATTAACAACACATTATTCATCCCGTGGGGTGTTTCGTTAGGGTGTTTGTGAAGTTACAAACAACTCTACAAATAAATGAAATATGAAGTGCCAAAATTGTTCGATTAGAGAAAATCCTTTAATTTCAATAAAATGTGACAGTTTTGTGATAATCTCATGAAAAATGTGGCCAATATTTTCTTTGCAGTAACAATTTGTGTCAATGATATAAAAGTCAAAATATCCCAAAATCATGTCCAATTTTATGAACAGCTATATGTAACGGCCATCAGAACATGACATACATGTGCGATAAATGTATCGAAATCTCAGGACTTTAATAAAAGAAATAGAATGAATCTTCCTCTTACTGTGCTTGAGTCTCCAGAGAAGTAATGTTTCTGAAAATGTGTTATGGGTCTCGCTCCTTTGACATAGGTTGTGGTCTTTGATGCAACACTTTTCTGCAAAAAAGTATAAGAAATACAATTGAATAACACAGAAGACGCGTTGGGAATGAAATACAAAGACTCAAGCTGAGATGATATTTCCAGTACAGATTTCTACATCACTCAGGTAGAATGTGGTGTATTAGTAAACTTCTAACAATAAATTCCCCTCATGCCCAGCGCACACTACACAATCCGTTGCGATCAGATTTTTAAAGAAATTGTGATAGCATTTGATATGACCGTCCCAACCTAAACTCTGTAACGATCTAACTTCTGAATAGTGATATGAGTAGTTAAATCAGAATACCAGTCTATTTTGAGTCTCCCTGTTGGAATAAAAGCAAAGTCAATTCCAAATCAAAATGGGGTCATTATCAGCTGCGACTTAAAGCTGATTTGGTCTTAAATCCTACCAAAAGGTCTGCAGCAATGCAGAATTCTGATTTTTGTATCCCTCTCATTATGTCGAACTTTGAATAAAATAATCTTGGAGCTTTAATATTCAATGCAAAATGCAATAGGTTAAAAATTTGAGTAGTAATGTTTCCAGAAGTGTGTGCTGGGCTTGAGAGAGTCAAAGGACAAGTCCACCCCAACAAAAACTTGATTCGAATAAAAAGAGAAAAATTCAACAAGCATAACTCTGAAAATTTCATCAAAATCGGATGTAAAATAAGAAAGTTATGACATTTTAAACTTAAAGTTTCGCTTCATTTCACAAAAGAGTTATATGCACATCCCAGTCGGTATGCAAATGAGGGAACTGATGACATCACTCACTCACTATTTCTTTTGTATTTTATTATATGAATTATGAAATATTTTGATTTTCTCGTCATTGTCATGTGAAATGAAGTTTCATTCCTCCCTGCATACGTGGAATTCCATTATTTTAACATTTTGTGGTTCAGGCAAGGAGGTCCTAATCGTCAAATTCGTAAAAATTGAAATATTGTATAATTCAAACAATAAAAAACAAAAGAAATAGTGAGTGACATCATCGACTCTCTAATTTGGATGTAACTGGCTCGTTCATATAACTATTTTGTTAAAAATAAGCGAAACTTTGAAATGTCATAACTTTCTTATTCTACATCCGATTTTAATGAAATTTTCAGCATTGTGCTTGTCTGATTTTTCTCTATTGATTCAAATCAACATTTTGTTGGGGTGGACTTGACCTTTAACAAGTATCAACTAACGACAAGTCTGGCTCTCGATGTACAACACCAAATAGAAAGTCATTTGGCAGGCACTGGGCACTTACTTGTATTGCAGCATTCTTTCTTCTTGCTTCCTTGATGTTGTCCAGGAGGGTGCAGACCATGTCCTGGTAACTCAGGTTGACCTGTAACAGATTCTCTGCAGTAGGTTCCATGGACCTTGACAGGAAGAGGGACTCAGGGACAGGAGGCCTGGAAGGTGATACCTGTAAATGGAAGAGAACGGTGATCGAGGATGATCATGATGATGATAAGGAGGAGGAGGATAATGAAGGAGAAGATGATGACAATGATGATGATGATGGTGATGATGATGATGAAGGTGATGATGATGGTGATGATGATGATGGTGATGATGGTGATGATGGAGGTGAACATGGTGAGAGTGTTAAAGGACAAGTCCACCCCAACAAAAACTTGATTCGAATAAAAAGAGAAAAATTCAACAAGCATAACTCTGAAAATTTCATCAAAATCGGATGTAAAATAAGAAAGTTATGACATTTTAAACTTAAAGTTTCGCTTCATTTCACAAAAGAGTTATATGCACTTTCAAGACAGACATTTCAGATCAATCACAACTTGAGAAATTAAGTGTTGAAACACTGCATTACTTTTACACCCATACACACACTCATACCCCACCACACAAATAGATATATGAGCTGATTTATTTTTTACTTTAAATACATGGAAAAATGGAGTGCTCCTCTTTTTGGTTAATAAAAAATCTTAAAATCAAGGGAACTCCTGGAAAAAAGGAGTAGTTGGCATATAATATCACAAAGACATACACCTGCCACACACAGCCTAACCAGTTTCCTGCTGAATTTCCTAACTCCCAATGGGTTAACTCTTTAAAAGTAAAACATGCTGATGTCGCTCATTTGCACCAAATAGTACATATACATCCCATAGACTTGTATTTATTCATCTGGCATGTTAAGAGTTAATATGATAGGAACCACTAGATTCCTGTAGTCAATAGGTTAACACACATACCTGAGAGATGGCCCCTCCAGAAGTACTAGGACCCGCTCCCAGATACGCTCCTTTAAAGAAGAGAAAAATGAAACGATCAAAAGCGTTATTTTGACAATCTTTCTTCTAGAAAATGGTCTTTATCCCGAGGTCAAGTTTAATGCAGACCATGATCTATGTGCTTAATTTAAAGGAAGCTGAAAAATGTCAAAATTTTGTTTATAATGTATGTTTCTCCTTTGTTTCCCTATGCTTTAATGACAAAAAAACTATTTCTATATCATTCCTAGAAAGTTATGAATGATTTGAGTGTTAATGAGTCGATAGATTGAATCTGTACTTTTATAGATTCGCTACTGATTCAGATTGACAATTCTTTTTAAACCAATTGGATTATAGAATTTCAGTAGCTTATAACAATTATCAGTTGACATGACTGACAAGATGTTTCAAGTCAAATGCTCATCTAGTCTTACCATCTTCTTCTCTACTTCGACCATCGTCGTCCTCATCAGATTCTTCCTCTTCTTCAATTTCTTTATTTTCCCCGAGGACTTTGTGGATTTGTTGGATGTCCTGTTGGACCTCATGATGATCCTCCTCCGTGCCGGCCTCCATGGCTCTGAAATATCAATAGTACTGAAATACGTAAGTCAAAACACAATGAAAATTTTTATTGCGTATGGTGAGCATTACATCACATAAACTCCGATATGCATGCTGTAGCCAAGCGAAAGACAGTGAAAAATCAAGATGGCGACGTAAACACGGTGGCAAGTTTTCCCCGTCTTTTCTTAACATTTTTCGTTTTTTTAATGAATTCTTGTTTAAAAATGAAATACATATCGTAGAAATGTTGGAAATTAAGTTGTATCCCATTTACATGATTTAAGGGCTAGATCTTTTAGAAGTAGAAATCTCGGGGGCTAAAGTTTCAGGTTTTTTTTGGCAGTACACGCTAATGAATGGGACGCAATCTCAGGCTCCGTGGAGAGTAAGCATACGTTAGTAAATGATTTTTACTCTCTAGGACTCTAGGAACCTCCTGACTAGTTCCGAGTACGATAACTTTCTAGCAAATTTAGGATCGTATCTTCAAATTTACAATAAAAAAATAATAAAAAAAAAATAAACAGCATTGAATTTGCACAGAAATCAAATTGACGACAGCGTTGACTTTTGAACGCGCTATGTCAAACGAAGGGCAGGGGATGTCGATTCTCGGCCATGTAACATGGCGATACATTTCAAGATTTTATGAATTATTGAGATGGAATTTGAAAATGAACATTGAAAATAAAAATAGACAAATATATTTGGCAAACATTGTTGCAAATATCACTGTTTGTGAAAAAAAAAGCTTAACAATAACATGTTGAATCTTGGGCATGTTACTTGTTGTTAGATGTTACTCTACAGACACAGTACTTGATAATCCTCCCAAAAAAACTGGCTCAACTTTTCAACACCTTAAAAAAAAGTAAAATTTTAAAAAATATAAAAAGAAAAACGGTAAAACAAAAGTTAGATCCTATTTTGAGTATTTCCTACCGTTTTTATTCATTTTTAAAATTTTACTTTTTTGGGGAGGTGTTGAAAAGTTGAGCAAGTTTTTTGGGGGGAGGATTATCTTGATAAAGTCTGAAAAAAGTAACACAATTGACATTCTCAATATTTAACTAAAAAAATAAGACGTTTTCCCCGCTATAGGCGCTAGTCTTTCAATCGGGTTCAGGCCTGGCGCTTGGCTGGGCTCCCGGGGCCCGCCCGTGCCGGGCTCCGCCACCTTCGACAGCCCAGCGGCGCGCGGGGCATTTGACCTGCGGCTGCGCACATTTCCTTTTGCCTGTGTCTGCTTAATTCGGCGCACCATTTAAGGCAGAAAAAATACGGGAAAACGTTCAAAAGTACATGGCCTGCAAGGGTAATACCTGCCTCGGTTGTTATTCTTGACCTTGTCAATGTAATCGTCCGACGCAGCGAGATTACAATCGTTGATAAATCGTGCCGCCTTGGCCTGGCTGATGCTCCACAGCGCAGAAATAGCACAGTTTTCTCGATATTGATCCGTAACTTCAGTTCATGCTTGCTTCTAAATTGGTACCTCAAATATAACGTATAGTATTTCTGAAGTTTACAACGATATTATACCTTAGTATGGTATTCCTGCCTTAGGAATTATGAAGGAAAAAAATAAGGAAAACAATGAAATCATTCAAAGTAACAAAGAAAATCATTGTTTAAAAATGAGATTACTAAGACATTTTGCGAGTATCATCGACAAGGTCTATTACTTCTTGTTGTATCAGGAATATGAAGGGGAAGTTGATCCTGGTGATAAGTTGGTTTTAAACTGATCATAAAAAGCAGAAAAAATAGAGATATAGATCATGTTAATTGGTGAATTCCGATATATAAATTGTGATATCGGAGGGATGAGAGAATATATCCCCCACACTTTTCAGGGAAGTGGATGGCCTGTAGGCCTACTATCGTCTCCCCAATTTTCAGGACAATACTAAAGATTTGATACTGTATGATATGCTGGATTTATCTTTCACATGTAAGCGGTTTAAAGTGGTACTCCCCCTTACTCCGGGCTGCAAATAATTATAATTAGAGTAAAATTTACCGAGCAAAATGCTGAAAACTTCTCCAAAAAACCCATATTTTGTGGAAAACAATTATAGTGTTTTTCTTTATTAAGTTCAAATATGATTATTTTCAGGCTGGAGTACCCCATTAATGCCATGATTAATACTCTGCAGGATTTATCTTTTACATGTTTAAAGTGGTACTCCGGGCTGAAAATAAAAAGTCTAAATAAATATAGTAAAATATACCAAGCATAATGCTGAAAATTTCATCAAAATCTGATAACAAAGTGTTATTCATTGAATTTTAAAGCCATATTTTGTGGAAAACCATTCTTTGCACGTCATATAAATATTCATTAGGTGGGCTGATGATGTCACATCCCAACTTTCCCATTTTTAATGTTTTATGAAATCATACTTATATTTTCTATACATATATGTCTATCTAGTGCTTAATAATAATAATAAGCCATATTTTGTGGAAAACCATTCTTTGCACGTCATATAAATATTCATTAGGTGGGCTGATGATGTCACATCCCAACTTTCCCATTTTTAATGTTTTATGAAATCATCCTTAGCAGTGGCGGATCCAGGGGGTGGCGCAGGGGGCGCGCGCCCCCCCTAATATTTCAGCGGCGCCATGCAAAGGCGCCGCTCAAAAAAAAAAGTAAAAGAAAGAAAAGCTAGGCGCTGCATGAAAAAATAAAAATAAAGGAAAGAAAAGGCGCCGCTTAAAAAAATTATACACTGATATAATATTAGCAACAGTAAGGAAAGACTATCCCCCAGCAAAGCAAAATCATATCATCTTCCTTATCTTTTCTTTTAACTATACCCTTTTCCCAACAACTTCGCCGGTTAAAAATAATCAGCAGTGCGCTGCCTGCATATAACTGGCGCCAATCAAGAATAATCAGCGCCATTTGGTTATAAATCGGCGCCAGTCGAGAAAAATTGGCACTGCCAGAGTCTTAACGGCGCCGATCAAGGATAATCTGCGCCACCTAAATCTAAATCGGCACCAGATAAAAATAATCGGCGCCATCTGGTTATAAATCGGCGCCGGTACAGAAAAATCAACGCTGCCTGAGTTCTTAACCGGCGCCGATCAAGGATAATCAGCGCCACCTAATTCTAAATCGGGGCCGGGCAAGAATAAACGGCGCCATGGTATGTTCACCTTGTCTACACTGATGTATTACTTTATTTAGATCAGATGTACCCCCATCTATAAAAAGGAAAGAAACCTTAAATTGATGCTCTCTAGTGTTACTTTGACTATTTCAACATGTTCAAATGTAAATCTGTTTTCCTTTTGTGTACCCTAGCTGTGTGCTTTTGTCTGATTGCAAGATAAGTTCAGTCTGGCTCAAATTTCAATGAATATTTTATATCAGGAAAAGTACAGTATTTATATTGTATTCTGATATTGCATCCATGTGTCCTTGCTTAAATGCAAGTAAACGATGGTCTTATTAATATTATACCCTTCATACCTATCTAATTGCTTTAAACAATCCATTTTATATTCGTTTTGTGACAGATTCTACGGGGTAGGCCTATACATGTATAGGAAATTTAACTGCAGTTGTTTTTTGAAATGCGATTTTATTTCACAAAATTTACTCTCGCTTTCATCATCAGTCTATTGACTTATGAATATTGAGCTATGTAGTTCTGTACATTTTTATTGGAACTTGAATGAAGACCCCGCCCATAAAGAATAAGAATAATTGATGCTGCCAATATTGCAATTTTGCATTTCGTATATCTGTCATATTGTTTTTACTTATAATAAGCATTATAATAAGCATTAATTTATATAGCGCAGCTTTTATATGGATATATTCAGCTGCGCTTGTTCAGAGCTCTTTTTACTTATGTCTACACAGCATATTTTCTTAACTAAAGAGATATGTTTTTAATTTTGATTTGAAGAGAGCCAAGGATGGAGAGCTTCTTATATCAATTGGCAGGCTATTCCATAGTTTGGGGGCAGCAAGTGCAAATGCACGATCACCAAGTGTGACTTTTGTTTTGTGAAATGGGATCTGAAACAATAATTTATCTGTGGAACTTCGCAGGCTTCGACTGTGTGATTGGGTTTTAAGTTTGAGTAATTCTGTAATGTAATGTGGGGCTTGACCGATTAATGATTTATATACAATTAATGGTCTAATGATCTGATGGTCTGGTCCCATGCTAGTTAGGATCAATCTTGCTTATTTGACTTTCGCCTTTAAAATAAATAAATCACATTTCTTTACAAACAATCCATTTCATATCAGAATAAATTCAGGAAGTGGCTCTGTCTTTGAATGATATTTCTCAGTCTTTCTGGAAAGATATGCAATTTTTTCGCTAAATGTCATGCAAGAAGTATTACCTTGAAGATATAGTATTTTTAATATTCTGATAAATAATACTGCATGGTACATTCTTCCACGTATAGGTAATTTTTTCGGTTACTTCTCAAATGGTTTTTTCACAAAAACTCTATTTCACCTCCATGTGAATATCCATGATAATTATATGAGTTACTGAACTTCTGTACACTTACATGTAATAGGTACACAGGCCCCTATATACCCGTATTGAAAAGAATTATATATTTCATGCCTACTCTACAATGTTATTTTTATTTTTTTTAATTTTCAAATATCTGTCACAAACATGATTACATCAAAAATGTTTTTCCCTGCTTTACGATGCTCTGTATCCCTGAGACTTCACGCAAAACTTGCAAGTATAAAGAGCTGACTTGCCCTTTTTCTTTAGTCTATTGATTTGCATTTAAACAACTCTCTTTATAGCAGAATATAATAAACCCAATGCAGCTAGGGTGTTTACTCTGTTTTCTGTAAATATATTGAAATTTATTTTAAATATCATTCAAATTCGTGTTACTATGAGGATATTACATACTGGTTAATAATGTTTATGATGGATGTTTCTGTGTATACAGGAAATTTTCTGTAATACCGGTTGTCAGTTGTTTTAATTGAGAGTCTTCATTTTCACGAAGAAAAGAAACGTTCACAAATCACTACCAAAATGGCTTAAATATCTTCATGATCTATATGATCATGATTGTGAGATTTGCTGTATTTCTTTACATTTCTATGTAATTGGAAGGAAGACCCCACCCATAATAATAAAGAGAAGAATTAGATATTGATCCTGCCTACACAGTCATGTAGCTGCGTATAGTGTTACTTTGTATTTCAGATATCTACCATGAGATATTGTCTACCTTATAGGCTTATATTCTGACGGTCTGCTCCCACGAGCTTTTGCTTAAATATAAGTTAGATTGTGACTTGCTATCTTATTTTAGCCTTTAACAACATTGCATTTGAATGCAATTCATTTCATATCAAATACATTCAGTGAATTAACACTTTGGTTTTTCTAAACAGATTATTTTCTGCTAAATATCATTAAAGGACATATCAATCTGAGGATATTGTACAACGTTGTTATACTGGTTCAAAATATTTCATGGTAAATAGATTCTTCCACTCAAAGGAAATTTTCTGTAATTCCAGTTGTTTTTGCGAATCGGTCCTTTCCATTTTTCACCTAAAAAGAACTCACTCATAACTTTAGCATATTGAATTATATGAATACATCCTTACTTTAGTTTTTTAATTCTTGGTCATTCCCATATATTTGAAATGAAGAAGAAAAATATTTCATGCTGAGTTTGTGGTTTTTATTTGCATTTCAAATATATACCATTATGAGTGCTACTTTTCACACTGATGTTTTTGCCCTCATGGGTTTTTTCCTTTAAAGCATTTTAGGATCTGATTTGACTATTTCATTTTAGTCCATGAAACTGCATTTAATCAATCGATTCATTTTATATCACTAAAAATCAACCTCGAGGAGAAACTCGGTTTTCCTTTTAGTCTTCAATTTTCTGCTATATGACATTCAAAGAAGTTTTTAACTGGAGATGCACGACAGCTTGATATTTTATTCCATTTTTGTCAGCCTTGCTCGGCCAATTTTCATTGTTGAATCAAAAACTAAACCAAGATAGAAGTATCATTATTTATAACATAAGTGATGGTTTCGATTTAAAATGCCTGGGTTTTTTGGAAATTGTATGTAATTTGCTTTGAATTATTGCTCTATGGTCTTCTCAATATTTTACTGCATTTCATACTCCTTTACTATTTTGCTCACATGCATTCTCAGGTTAAATTGAAGGTACTGTATGTATTGAAGTATGCAAAAGTAGTTATCTCATTTTGTTGACCTTCTGAATATTTTCAATGGTTGTTATGCAATTCTTTTAATTACCTCATTGGAATGACTTGTTATCTCTTTATACTTTGGTGGTTGCAAATAGCCAATGATTATAGAAGCAAATCGTTTATGTTTGCTTGGTTACTTTTTGTGATATTCGAATATCACCTTACTTTAATTAATTCTGTAATTGACTTGTTTTACATTCTTGTACATCATTTGCCACCCTATAATTTGCTCAGCCAGTGCGTTTTATCAATAGTAAGCAATTCATCCTTTTCTACTTTTATACATAACAGGAATCCTCGCTCTATTTTCTACAGTTATCTCGTAATTCCTTATGGATGAACATAATATTGATTTAAATGATAATGGCCACTTCCAGCGTTACTTAAACCTGGAAATGCCAGAACTCCAATTTGATTTCCATCCTGAAGATCGTTCTATGCACTCCATATGTACCAAATACTTCTCTGAGTACGATACTGTTGTAAATTCCCGCAATTCAAAAAATAAACTCTTTCTCCTCCATGATAATACAAGAAGCATTAATAAAAAGATCGACCAATTTCAGACATTCATTGAGCAACTTTGTTATGGATATTACGTTATCGGATTTTCTAAAACGTGGTTGAATGACCAGCAGCGATCCTTCGTAACCATTGACGGCTTTACTTTTTATACAAACAATCGGGAACACAAAAGAGGAGGCGGGGTTGGGTTTTATGTATCAAATAACTTGAAAGTCAATGAACTTACCGAGCTTTATGTCATGTCTGAGGTTATTGAATGCATATCTATCAAAATAGAATTACCTGATAAAAAACAAATAGTTGTTGGAGAAATATACAGACCCCCTAAAGGTAGTGTCCATGATTTTTTACACCGTGCTCAAAGTCTTTTGTCAATGCATGTTTTGAATAATAAAAAGGTTTTTATAATGGGAGATTTTAATTTGAACTTGTTAGATCGTAATACCCCCTGTAATCAAGAATTTATAGATATGATGTTATCCAACTTTTTCATTCCATTAGTAGCAAAACCCACACGGATTACAGATACGTCATCAACCTTAATTGATAATATTTTTGTTAACGATTTTTCCCATATATCATCTGGCATCTTGGTATCGGATATATTCGACAATTTCCCAATATTTGTTGAAATTGTATTTGATAGAGTCTCTAAAGATAGCAATATTAAACATACATTTCGTGACTTATCGGATGACAATATTATTAGACTTCGAGAGAGACTGGAATTGGTTGACTGGAGTGAAATATACAATATTCACGACAGTGTTTGTTTTGACAAGGTTATGGACATATTTATGTCGATTTATCAAGAAACTATACCACTAAGAAAATTTTCCCGATCTAATTATAAAAAATACCCAGAATTCTGTGGGTTTCTAAATCGCTCCTGAAGTTAATAAATCGTAAAAACAATTTATATTGTAAATACAAAAGGAATCCTGAAAATAGTCATTTAAAACGTAAATATGTTCGTTATCGGAACGTTCTTACATCCCTGTTACGTTTAGCTAAAAAACAGTATTTTGCTAATCAATTTAATAAGTATAAAAATGATGCATCGAGTACATGGAAGGTAATAAATAATGTTTTACAAACAAAGAAATCGAAGGAGTTCACTAAAGAAATTATGAATAATAATGTAACGGTTGTTAATCCTGCAGATATGGCTGACGTGTTTAACAACTATTTTGTTGATATTGGTGCGACTCTTTGCCATAATATTTCTGAACCTGACAAAAGATTCCAGTACTTTCTAAAAAATCCCAACCCTAAAACCATTTTCCTTACTCCGATCACTGAATTTGAAATAAAAAATATTGTAAATAATTTAAAACCTAAGAAAAGTCCTGGATGCGACGAACTTACGAATTGTGTCATAAAACGTGTCATTAATGAAATTTTAACTCCCTTGACTTTTATATTCAACAAATCTTTGGTAACTGGTCTGGTTCCTCAAAATATGAAAGTAGCCAAGGTTATTCCAGTGTTTAAAAAAGGCGATAGACGGATTGTCAGCAACTATCGTCCAATTTCACTCCTTACTTCCCTGTCTAAGATTCTTGAAAGATTAATCTATTCTCGTTTGACAAATTTCTTATCTGATAATCATATTTTATGCGACTCCCAATTCGGTTTTAGAAAAAAAAACATTCCACTGTACACGCCTTACTTTCTTTTATTCACAAAGTGGCAAATGCTATTGATAATTCTCTGCACACAGTTGGTGTATTCCTGGACCTTTCCAAGGCCTTTGACACGAGTAATCATGATATTTTGCTTTACAAGTTATCACATTATGGTGTGCGTGGAAAGGCCTTGGAATGGTTCACGAGTTACCTAACTAACAGAAAACAATTTGGTTCAATAGACATGATAGAAGACCATAAATCTCAAATGAAAACTATTTCTTGCGGTGTACCGCAAGGATCACTCCTAGGCCCACTGCTTTTCTTGTTGTATATTAATGATTTTAATAATTCATCAAATTACCTATCATTTATTCTTTTCGCAGATGACTCGAACCTTTTTTTGTCACACCGTAACCCTAATTTACTACTTACCATTTTGAATAGGGAATTGCGGTCTGTTCAGACATGAATTCAAGCAAATAAGTTGTCACTCAATGTAAACAAAACAAAATTTTATGCTTTTCAGTATACTCTTTGAATTCTTTGCCGGACCATGTAATTATAAACAATGTTAATTTGCAACAAGTTAATTCCACCAAATTTCTCGGTCTTTACATTGATCATGGAAATGTCAAATTGATTATATATGTAAGTTATCTTCTCGTAACACTGGCATTTTGAATAAACTAAAATATTTTTTTCCTGATCACATTTAAAAAACATTATTTTCTACACTTGTTTTATCTCATATGAATTATGGAATATTGGCCTGGGGTAATTGCAATACAACCTTAATTAATAAAATATTCACGATACAAAAACGAGCAATTAGGGTGGTTAATCAAGTTGGTTTTTATTCCCATACAAACCCATTATTTTTCCAAAATAAAGTACTCAAAATTTCTGATATATATGCATTTCAAGTTGGTATATTTATGTTTCAGCTTTCAAGAGGTGAATTGCCTGATACATTTGTTTCTATGTTTCAAAGGAACAATCTAATCCACACATATCCCACCCGGCTAAGTGACTCCTATCACCTTCCGCGTACTCGCACTCTCCTTGCTCAAAGAACAATCGCATTTGAAGGGCCCAGGTTTTGGAACGATCTTCCCGATGATATGGTACATAGTGCCTCACTTAATATATTCAAACGTAAATTGAAAGCGATGCTTATATCAATTCTTATAATTTCCCTTTGTAAACTTTTATATTCATGCACTTTTTTAATACGCTCTGGCCGAGTAATGAGTAATAAATAATAGTCATAGAGTGGCGGACTCTTTTTTATTATTTTATTTTTTTGTATTCCTTACACAATCGTCACATTTTTGGCATTACTTTGTTATAATCAATTTACTTACCTGTCCTCTCCTCATTAAGACCTATTTTTTTCTGGATCCTGCAGACTTAACAAGCCTTGCTTTTTTTATGCAGGTTCCCTCATATTTCACTCTTTTAATTTGTCTTTAATTCCAAATCGCTATTTTCTTTAATTTGAATTAATTGTTATGCCTTGTCTGATTTGTATTCTCATAAGTTTTCTGATATTGTTTCATAATTTTATTTGTACTTGTGAAATATGTAAAATAAAATAAAATTAAAAAATATCAAATCTGGTTATAAATCGGCGCCGGTAAAGAAAAATCGGCGCTGCCTGAATTCGTAACCGGCGCCGATCAAGGATAATCAGCGCCACCTATATCTAAATCGGGGCTGGTCAAGAATAATCAGCGCCATCTGGTTATAAATCGGCGCCGATCAAGAATAATCAGCTCCACCTAAATCTAAATCGGCGCCGATCAAGAATAATCAGCTCCACCTAAATCTAAATCGGCGCCGGACAAGAATAATCAGCACCACCTGGTTAAAAATCGGCGCCAGTCAAGAATAATCGGCGCCTCCTGGTTCTAAATCGGCGCCAGTCAATTATGAATTGCCGCTGCCTGAATCTTACGTGACGTCTGTAAAAATAATCAGCACTACTTGTTCTAAATCGGCGCCGGTCAAGAATAATAAGCGTCCCCTAGCTGGTTCCAATAAATAGGCGCCGGTAGAATAATGAAGAAGGGCCTATTGCTAACCAAATCTAGATCGGCGCCGGTCAAGAATGATCAGCGGCACCTGGTTATACATTTTATTGTTAAATGGTCATAACAAAGCTTATCGCATGCCCTTACAGAGTGGACTGGGGCGGGGCAGTTGCCCACAGAATCACAGATGTCATGAAATCTTTGATTTATTTAAAAAATCCCAGAATCATACAAAAGCGTAGAGCAAATCCTTTAATTTTGATCATATTTTCCAATGCTTTAATAAAAAGAAGGTCAGTCACTTTTCTTCTTTACACATTCCACAATGTGCCACCTCTATGGCCTTTAGTTTAAGACAACTACTATAGTGTTTTATGAAGATGATTCGATATTTTAGCCCAAAACTTTGCTAAAACCCGCTGCTAGTACCGGGAGTGTATAATTACGCAACCAGTCGTATATTGAGATTGAGCTACACAACTCGTTCTTTATTTAAAATCGTGCTTAAATTATCCGCTTCTCAGATTGGAATATAAAAAATTTCAGCTCGCGCTTCGCGCTCGCATCATTTTTGTAGCACAACCCCATACTTTTCATGATTAAATAGATGAATAGAATGTCCCTTTTCAAGACTAAACGTCAAAAGAACTCCCGCTTCGATTTGCAATAATCTTTTGCTGGATACAATCTTGTTCTTTATTACAAACGTCCATTAAACTGTCATTTTTTTTCAGATCGAAATATCAAAATTTCAAGCCCCCCGAGTTGCCCAAAGTGCATCCCCTTGGAAAATCCTGGATCCGCCCCCTTATATCACACCCATCATGTCCCCGGCCGTCCCCATATCATAACCCCCCCCCCCCCCCAAATTCGTGCATGCAGCTAGCTCGTCAGTATAACTACGGTAGTTAACTTGCTCGATCAATCAAACCGCGGTATCAATCAATCGTATGGAATTGGAACTTGCGCTTGCCTGCAGATGATATTGCAGCTGGGTATTGCAGCTCCAGAATTAATTCAATAATTCAGAAAAAAGTCATCGAAAGACGACAAAAATGTTTTCAAGATTACCGAAAAATCTGGTAAGTAGAATAAAGTTTGAATGATCTTTTTTCTAATCTCGGGAACACATTGCAAATGTAAAAAAAATCAGAGTGCGGTACAACATTTGCTAACGGCTTGCAACCGTACTCTCTCCGCCCAGTTCTCCGGGATAACCCAACTGCGTCTCCAGCTGCGCTGGCTGGCATGGCGCGCTAGCACCGGCAGCTGCAACAAATAACAATTCACGATAGACAAGTTAGACTAGGGTATAAACCATCCTGTCTTGTCCTGCCTTGTAAAATACTGCACTTGATTGCTGCAAACAAAGAGGCAGGCTATTTCATGCACATAATAAATGCAATCACTGCCACTATTTACCGTACTTTTGTTTTGATTAATGTTGCCCAAGGCCCACTCACACAACATGCGAGGTTAGTATACCGGTACTAACCTCGCACAACACATGTGATTTCATACTAGTGCATTTTGACGTTTTCATTCATCACACGAATGTGAGGGACTAAACTACGCCAAACCTTTCAATATTTGTCCACTATGTTAATCTTGATCGTATGGTTTCAGTTTATTTGAAAAAGAAATTATAATATAAATTATTTATTAAAGTGTTTTTATCGCTTACCTCCAAATCTCAACCAGGATACTTCGCTCGGTCCGTCCTTAGTCATCCTTCGTACTGCGGTGGAAATTACGCAAACAACAATCGAAATGCGAAATTTTCCTATCGAACATTCTCGATTCAAGTCGTCGGCGCATAATAGGAAATTGTACCAAAAATCAACATAGTTCTCTATTTATTCAAACAATTTTTTCTGGGGTGCACTTGACCTTTAAGAGATTTTCCAATGAAAATATTACATGGAACTTGGAATACAAATCATAATTTGGTTGAACAAAATGTTTTCTGTTAAAGTATAAAACAGAAGAGGAACATATCCTTCACGTATTTTTATATCCAAAATATGTTGCCTTAGTATGGAATAATCACAATGACATAAAATGAAAATGGGTAAAGTACCTTCCTAATGATCATTGAGATTTCGCCTATGGAATCATTGTTTAATAATTTTCAAAGCTTTAAATAGATGAAAATGTTCATTGAGAAAATATAAATATATATATATGAACAAAATGATAATGTCCCGATTGTTTCGCATTACGTGTGTTAGATTGCGGGCATTTGTGTGTGTGTGTAGGAAGCAAGATATTCGTGTTAATGTTTGCACCAAAAAGGAGAGGGAAAGGGAAAGGAAAATGGGAGGGGGAAAGGTAGAGGAGAGAGAGGGAAAAGGAGACCATAAAATAGAAAGAAAACAAAGGAAAGGAAGAGGGGAAGGGAGAGAGAAAGAAAAATGGAAAGAGCGAGAAAAGAGTAGGGGAGGGAGAAAGGAAAGAAAAGAAGGGAAAGGAAAAAGGGAGAAAGGGAATGGAGGGGGCGGGAAAGGAAAGGAGAGACAATAAAAGACAGATCAGGGGAGGGGGAAAAGTAGAGGAGAGAGAGGGAAAAGGAGACCATAAAATAGAAAGAAAACAAAAGAAAGGAAGAGGGGAAGGGAGAGGGAAAGAAAAATGGAAAGAGCGAGAAAAGAGTAGGGGAGGGAGAAAGGAAAGAAAAGAAGGGAAAGGAAAAGCGAAAAAGGGAAGGGAAAGGGAGAGAAGAAAAGAAGGGAGAAAGAAAATGGGGAAAGGGAGAAGGAGAGGGGATGATGAAGGGGATAGGAAAATGTCAAGTTTGAAGATCTGAATATTAACACTAAAACAAAATTAGACTCCCATGTTTTATTTATAAAAATACCATCTTTTTCATGATTATAAAGGTTCAAATGCCCTCGCATTATTTTTCATTTAGATACAGTCCTGTCATCAATATCAAAAACTCTAAGCGCGAGCTTCGCGCTGGCATCATTTTTGTCAGTGACATTTATGATGTTGTTCATATTTTAAAAATGTCCATTTGTTGAGGTTTAAATGTCCAAAAGTTCAGCGCTCGCATAATTTGTAAGGTAAATAGGCCTACCCTTTTAATTGTTATACAAAGGCGCTTATACAACGTCCAGAATGCAGTTCGGAATATTGAAAATAACTATTGGTCCCGCTATTTCTGCCCGTGCGACAAGCATTTATCATTTTGAATCATGAGATTCACCTTTAAAATATGATGAAAAAGTATCGTTAAGACTGAATTAAGAAAAAAAGAAGCTCACGTTTCACGCTCGCATTTTGATCCGTTAGCTTGTGATAATAATGGTGACTTCGTTAATATATCTTAGCGGACATGTCCACCTTTTGGTGCTTCAAGAAAAATAAACAACACACAAATAATAATAGAAAACGAACAAGAATAGAATAGATAGTTACCTATCCCACTCATTAATTCTTATTTAACAGTCCCCAAAACGTCTTTTTTACGTGTTAGCTTATTTCATATACATATATATATATATATATATATATATATATATAGGTCTCCTCATCATGGTTATAAAAAGTGCTCAGAATGTTTTATTTTCAAGTCCTTGTATCAGAATTTTCAGCTCGGGCAGCTCTATCGCATTTTGATTACTATCCTGTTGATTTATTTACTTGAACAAAATATTTAAAATGTCCAGCTTTTAGAACAGATATCAAAAAAAGGTATTCACCTTTGATCATAGATGAGGAAGAAGAAAAAAGTGCAAAAAAATAGGAAACAAACTAACGAATTAATGTGACATAATTTTTCTTCATTTCAAGGCGAATCTTTACATTTCATCATCGCTGATGGCGCTACAATAGAAAATACCGCTTGACAGCAAAAAAAAAACAGAAAGAGGAAAATAATGCTGAGCGTCTAAAATGCAGCTAGCAGTACAAGCTGCAGAACCGTAAACAAACATCTTGTGAATAATATCGCGCGCCCTCTTTAAGCAAAAGTTTACAACCACGATGACCCTGCGGTATCTACGTGAAGATCACGAGAAAATGCTTTTTTTTCTTAAAAACACACCAAAGAGAAGACAAGAAACGATCCATATGGTTCGGTAAGTGTCATAGCTCAATTAGAAACATTATTTTAAAAGGAATGGCATAGTTATTTTAGTAAAAAGGGTGTGAAAAATTCGCGTGCACCATGTGCATATGAATCCTTCGCACGCGAGATGCATTGATGCCATGAGTGCCCAAGGCCTACCTCAGGCGATGTTCGTGCAGGCTCCACTCCACTTCACTATTGCTACACTACGCTCCACCTACCCGAACATCGGGACAGTGAACTAGATCGGATATTCCGAGTCATAAAAGGTGGGATGGCAATCATGGTTATCGTAAAAATTAAAGAAAAAAAATATAAAGAGGGATATGAATGACTTAATATCTTACTTTACACCCGTATTTCACTCCGTGTCCATCTTTTGGTTATCCTCAAAATTGGTGATTTTGGGCCAGTATCTTTCTCCTCACACGTATTATTCACGGCCGATTTCAAAACATCGCATGCGATCGCGATCGATCAGCGACCACGATTATATGGATGAAGGTTTAACGAGTGGCAGTTTCCTGACATCTGGGCACAGACTGGAACCTCAAAAAAACGAAAAGTTCTCTCCTCTACCCCAGTCTCGATTGGCCATTTTGTTACGATTTTTAACAAAAATGGCCGATCGAGACGGGGGTAGAAGTGAAATAAAACAAAAGACAAAAGAAATGAAGAAAGAAAAAGAACGGGAAAAAAAAAGAAAAGAAAAAAATTAGAAAAAAGAAAGAAGCAGAAGAACATGAAGACAAAAGAAATGAAGAAAGAAAAAAGAACAGGGAAAAATAATAAAAAAGAAAAGAAAAAAAATAGAAAAAAGAAAGAAGCAAAAGAACATGAAAGAAAAATGAAAACAAACATTGGGAAAAGGGGAAGAGGAAGGGGAAAAATCAAGAAGCCATTACAAATATTTTAACAGCTGTGGCAGTCTATTCTGACTGGAATACTATTAAAAGCCAATCAAATAATTTTCACTTGCCCTTTGGGAATTGGGTATTTCTATTTTTATATCCTTCAGTTTGTATTATTAATAATTTTTTGTTATATTCTTTAATCAGGCAAAGTCAGTGGGAGAGGGTAGAAACAGCTTAACCACTGTAAAAAAAAAATGAAAGAGAAAATATAACGATAAGGGAATGGTGAAGAGAAAATCCTTCCCTATATTTGCCAAAATGTCAGAAAAATCCACATTTCATATCAATGAAATGCCTTCCCAAAGTATTCAGTTTCTCAAGTTTGGTTTAAGAAGTCATTTATAAACAATAAAGAAATAGAAATTATCTGTTTAATTTTGGCAAGAAAAGACACAGCTTCAAAAGAAACGAAGTATCAACACACATACAAATGCACACAATGATTAAAGAAAGAAGTGAAATAAAACAAAAGACAAAATAAATGAAGAAAGAAAAAAGAACAGGGAAAAAATAAGGAAAAAAGAAAAGAAAAAAAATTAGAAAAAAGAAAAGAAGCAAAAGAACATGAAGGAAAAATGAAAACAAACATTGGGAAAAGGTTAATTCATATTAACTTCGGTCTTTTTTAGTCAAAAGAGAGGTCATAATTCCTCTTTCTAATGCTTTCAAATAATCAGGGTACACCAGATTTTAGCAATATGGACTGTAGAAGGGCATTTCATTGGTGTTAAAAGTGACTTTGACTTAGATTTTTAAAGTTCTGTGGAAGATTTCTCAGCAGCAACATTTTGTATCGCAGCTACGTCCGTAGGCTGCTAGTTGCAATGGCTTCATTAAGCTTATGATATGCCGGCACCAGCCGGCTGGATATAGCTACTGTATGCTATTGCGTTATATTATGTATATAATTGTAATGACTGTTCAAACTTTTTGTGTGTGTGGGATTCAAGAAAAAATCGGAAGACGATCTGGCTTGCCATTTGAACTGTAGAAAGTTGATAAAAATGCAAAATCAGGAGAAAAATCGCGCTACTTTAACAATTATTGGTTGCCCGATTCAGCCCACCGCTAATGTCGAGCATTGCGTTACCTGTTAGCATGTTATCTGCATTGCTTTACCATGTTTACGACTCGTTAGCTGTTTCTTAAAGGACAAGTCCACCCCAACAAAAAGTTGATTTTAATAAAAAGAGAAAAATTCAATAAGCATGACACTGAAAATTTCATCAAAATTGGATGTAAAATAAGAAAGTTATGACATTTTAAACTTTCGCTTAATTTCACAAAACAGTCATATGCACATCCTGGTCGCTTTGCAAATGAGACTGATGACGTCATCCACTCACTATTTCTTTTGTATTTCATGATATGAAATGTGATTCTAATTTTCCCATCATTGTCAAGTGAAACAGCGATCAATTCCTACCTGAATATGTGGGATTAGCATTGTTAAATACTATATGGTTCAGTCAAGTTGGTCCTTATTGTCGAATCTGTAAAAAATGAAATAATGTATAATTCAAACAATAAAAAAAAAGAAATAGTGAGTGGGGGACATCATTGACCAACTCATCTGCATTTCACTGAGTTGTGCATATTACTGTTTTGTGAAAAATAAGAGAAACTTTAAAATGCCATAATTTTCTTATTCTACATCCAATTTTGATGAAATTTTCAGCGTTCTGCTAGTTTGATTTTTCTCTATAAATTCAAATTATCATTTTTCTGGGATGGACTTGACCTTTAAAAAATGCAGTTCTCTGACTCTATGCATGTGTTGAACTTAAACTTGAGGTTGGTTTGAATATATTCAAATAAGCCCCGTCTTAACAGTCACTTTTTTTTACTGCCCTGCCCTGACAAAGGCAGGGTGAAAAAAAAAATTATCCCTTCCTATTAAGATGCTCCCAGAGTCCCTGTGAGGTAAAAGCAGGACTGCACTGTGTCGGAAAGGATTTTTCCAAATTTTGGCCTGCTCCAACTAGGGTGGAAGTGGGGTAGAATAACAACTCCACCCCACCAACAACACCTGGGGCCCGTCATACAAAGAGGGTGTGCTAGCACACCCTCTTTGACATGTTTGATTACTCCTTGATTCCCCCTTTTGACAGAGAAAACAAAGTGTGTGAATGAATATAATTATTTTAAGAAAACAATTAGCTAACAGTTTCTTGTGTGATTTAAGATCCAAAAATTGAATTCAAAGAGCTGGTGTACGGTTCCAACGATTGATCGTTGTTATGTTTATTTTGCAGCTTGAGCATACCAATGCACCAGCCAATCATGCTCTTGTAATTGAAACTTTGTGATTAACAAGTCGGTCTCCAAGCAAAGACTAGCACCTGAGTGAGAGGGTCTTCAGTACACAAGGCATTAGTAGACTGCACATTAAGACCCTTAACTTGAGTGAAGGGCTTGGACAGCAGACTAGTGCTACCCCCTCCCCCCCCAAAAAAAAAAAAAAAAAAGTAAAACCAAAAAAAAAAAGTTCTTGGTTTGACTGTACTTTACTGAAAGCTTATCAGTAGTGATTTGATAGACATGGCAGTAAGTAGATTTTCAAACATACATGTAATTTCAATTATTACAGTTTATAGGCATTTTTCTAATAAATCAAATTTGAGTATTCACAGTGATCATTAATATAGAGATGGGTCTTTCAAAATTTATTAGGTTGAGGATACCATATCTTGATTGACTTAATTTAGGTCTGTATGCTGAAATGAAGACCCCCCTCTACTGCTTCAATTTCAAGCTTATTTTGCAAATCACTGAGAAATTAAACATTTTTGTATGCTGAAATGAAGACCCCCCTCTACTGCTTCAATTTCAAGCTTATTTTGCAAATCACTGAGAAATTAAACATTTCTCACCAGAATCAGTTTGCACAAAATGAATTATTTTGGTTTCGCCTGCATAGCAGAACAAGACTTGTCCAACAGTGACAGCTCACCATCAATACTGAAATATTAACCACTTGAGGTTAAGTTTTTTAAATGCCATCAATCATAGCTCTGAAATGTAAGGAATTATTTTGTAAAACTTGAACATGAGGGTAATCAAGAATCAATGTTCTTTTGGTATGACTTTCAGGTTACATGATCATGGTCAATGGTCATTTGGGGTCAATTTTGGGCCTATTAATTTGGCAAGAAATAAAAAGGAATTGTGATTCAGAACAACTTTGAAAAGCCAGTAACACCAAGACAAATGCATATTTCTGTTCCAACTTGTGTTTTCATGCATGGAAGATTATACACATTTTATTTTTTTTAAACTCAACAATGTTTCTCTGTAATAATTTTATGATTTAGGGGATGCATGTCAATCCATATTTGCAGATATTCTACTAGTAGAAATATATTACAAGAATTTTTTTAGTACAAGAATATCACATACTGGTTACAACCTTTTTATCTGTATACAGTTTTAATACATTTTTCTCTTCTGAAGCTTAAATGTCAGGTGACCTTCACACGTGATCCTGGCTATTGTCATGTGACCTACTTTCAGCACACATTGGCTCAGAGCCAAGGCTCAGAAACAAAACTGTCAACAATGCACTATTCAAGGGCAAAGTTCCCATATCCCTCAAGAGCTATAAAATAAAAGTTTGCATTAGAGTTCTACTTCACATTTGTCATGGGATAAGTGGCCGAGATATCTGCTGGCTCAGTCGTTTGGAGTTCGGAATTGATAAGTTAGATTTTTGTTTGGTGACCTCTGATCTTAATTATGTTGGTCATTTTGATAGAGTTACTTGGTGGGTGTACATGTAGATTTGACTGAATTGAGAGCCCGAGAAGTATAAGTTGATACTTTATTCCTTGCTAAAAATTTGCAGTGAATGACTCATATTATTTGAACAGTGAAAGGTAAGGGTATGTTTGTTATGTGTGGAATGTATCTGAGAATTTTTGTACGATTGCTATATTGGTATTGAGAGTAAAATCTTGTCTATTAAGGAGCTGGTATTTGTAGCCGTAGGCCTATGCCGTATATGAACTGGTCAAAAGAAGTATAATATGTAATGCTACAGTATACTTTTGACAGATTTTCTGTTCAATATCATTAAATCAATAGATTTCATGTATCATTGAATAGTATGTTTTGTTAATGTTTGTGTCTAAATGTATGGTAATACAGATTTGAATAATCATTTGTTTTTTTCCCAAATGAAAAAAAAACACTCGGCACAGAGAATTTTGCCTTGTTGTAATGTTTATTATTATTATTTTATCATTTTATTATTATTATTGTTGTTGCTCCTGTTATTTATTTATTTATTTATTCATTTATTGATTGATATTATTATCAATAATATTGATATTATTATTATTATTAATATTATTATTATTATAAGTAGTAATAGCAGTATTTACATGTATGATTTATAATTAACATTATTATTATTACCATATAAAATTCATAATAACCATAAACTCTCTCTCTATCTTCCACTTATCAGGTGCAGCGAGTAATGGGTGTAACCGGTAAAGATGGTGCACATCTACCCGCCCGACTAGGTCCTAGCAACGTCCATGCCGGGAGGATGTTTGCTCACCAGGACTCCCTTGCCAGGCTACCTATTCCTCCATTGCAGCAAACACTGTATAAGTACCTGATGGCAGTCAAACCTATCATCAGTCCAGAAGACTATGAAGTCACTAAGAAGGTAACATCATCTTTGTTTGACTGAAAATCACCACTTGGTCTATTTCCATCTGGTCCAATACACATTTGGCCTCATCCTCATCTTTCTAATTTTATTATTATCTAATGGGGAAAAGATGTTGGTGGGTATCCAATTCCCTGTTCGTCTAAAGAGCCCATTTGATTCGATATCGAAAAGTTTGATTGAATTTTTTGCTACAAGTACATCTAATCATTTGGACTAATTGTCAGATATATCCGTTTTGCCATTCAGCTAATTTCTATCATTTCTAATACATACACTTTAATCTAGGTACTTAGTCCGGCAGCCCAGGAGGTTTATTCAACCGAAAGCCGGACAAGCAAATGACCCCATAGCTGGATGGCATGGACCCTAAAGTTTACAAAAATGCATTGCTGCCGGGTTCTATCCGTGGTCTTCCCTCCGAAATGACGTAATATATGACGTCACTACAAAATGGCCCTATTTCACAATTTTTTAGACATTCTACACATAGCATGAAGTCAAGGGAAAATATCTCAGCCAAATCATGCTTGTTTTGTATGAAACTTTCAAAATATATTGTTCAAATAGTGCACAAGAGATATGCAAAATTTCACGAACAGAAATTATTGTTTACATATGCAAATTACGTAATGAAACTTGCATATCATTAGTTTGGGACATTTCTTGCATCAAAAATTGTCGAAAATCGATTCAGAAATTTATTTTCTTTTTTAATGTACTTTATTTAATATATTTCCTCTCAAGCATAATATCATTATCTTCATCTATATCTCTACTTTTAGAAAATATATGCCAGTAATTGGAAATGACATTATAGACTGTGATTTCAGCCCCCTTTTCAATATGATGCGCACATAGAAATCATGCGTTTTTGGCCTATTTTTACCATATAGCTGAGGTGTGCGAACGATATGCCTACTTTATTGATGTTTCCTGCATTTTGCATGATATTTAATCTTCCAAACAACATATTTTCATCTTTATTATGTCTCTGCTGATAAATAAATGATTTCAACAAAGATTGATTGCCCACTGGACAGTCTATAGGCTACGTTTTCAGCTTAGTTTTCAACAATGAACCTATACCATGTATGACTGCATCGTTGTAGTCGAGTCGGAAAAGGGGGTTCCTGTCTACCATCAAAATATTTTTCACTCAACGTTTTTGTATTTGCCTTAAGTGTCTAGTTAATGAATCTTGATGTTCTCTTTGCAAAATCGTGTCCAACGGGGTTCAAAATTGATATCTTTTGCGGCCCTCTTGGACTTTTTTTAATGAAAATCAATTATTTGTCAGAGTCTGACAATGGGACAATCTTAAATGAATACGCATTTCAGTATGATTTGGATAGTAGAAATCGGTTGAAATTGTTTTCTGAAATAATATATTTTGAAGAAAAAAAAAAGGAATTCATAAAAAAATGAACAAAAATAATAATGTGCATTGACATCTATCTGTTTTATCTTGCGTCGCATTTGTTGATGTGCCTCACATGCAGAAATGCATGTAACGTGCTTAGCGATCGATAGAAAGGTACGTATTACTTGTATCATGTGTATGAGGGTAAAAGGCATTTTCTACACAAAGCAACTTTTATAATAATGAAATCTCTTGAAAAAGATAAAGGATCGAGGCATTGCTCTGCATTTTCATTTTGCATGCAATTACTTTCGGGCACCTTAAAGCATAGTCCCACAAGAGCCAGTAGAAGGTTACATACCACACCCTTATCCGTAGCTTGACTATTATGATATCGTGCTTTTCGGAGCCCCCAATGTGGCAAAATTTTGTTTTGGGTATGTATTTTTTTCTTTTAAATCACTTAGAGACAAAAGAGTAGGCTTTTCTCTATCAGCTACATATAAAGAAGTTAGGGCATAGCAAAGCCTACCCCTTAGGGGGCTGCCAAAGTCACCCAATCCTTTTTTCGTATTTTGCCAATTTCTCTGAAAATTCGTCATTTTGAGAACCATTGAGGCAAAAGGTGCTTCTGCCTTGCAGTAAAGCCCTTGTTTTTGTTTTGTAAGCACATAAAGATGACAAAGTATGATCTTCTTTATCAGTTACATATAAAGATGTGGTAGCACAATGAAGCCTTCCCCCTTCAGGGGCTGCCGAACTCTTCCAACTTTTACGTCTATTTTCCCTCTTTATTGGAAAAATTGCAGTGTTTGAGCCCCCATTCAGGCAAAAGGGCATTTCTGCTATATAGTTATGCTAGTTTTGATTTTGGAAACCACTCGGAAATAAAAGAATAGGTTTTTTTCTATCAGCTACATGTAAAAAGAGTGCTGGCATATCGACTTCTTCAGAGGCTCCAAGATTGGCAGATTTTCCCATATATTGGAAAAATATGGAAAAGGGGTGGGTAACTTTGGGAACCCCCAGAGGGGATAGGCTTTGCTGTGCAACCACTTATTAGCAGCAGATAGAAGAAAGCCTACTCATTTAATTCCACGTAGTTTCAAAAGAATAAAACTGGCTTTACTATATAGCAGAAATATTTTTTTGCCTCAATGGGGGCTCGAAAATGGCATATTTTCCCATAAATAGGTAAAATATGGAAAAGGGGTGGGGGATTTCGGCGACCCCCTAAGGGGGTATGCTCCAATATGCCAACACTTCTTTATATGTAGCAGATAGAAGAAACTCTACTCTTTCGTCTCCATATAGTTTAAAAGCAATAAAAATTGGCCTTACAACATAGCAGCAACACTTTTTGCCTCAATGGGGGCTCGAAAATAGCATTTTCCCATAAACAGGTAAAACATGTAAAAGGGGTAGGTGATTTCGACGACCCCCTAAGAGGGTATGCTTTAAAATGCCAGCACTTCTTTATATGTAGCAGATAGAAGAAAGTCGACTCTTTCGTATCCACATAGTTTAAAAGCAATAAAATTTGTTTTATTTCATAGCAGAAACACGTTTTGCCTCAATGGGGGCTCGAAAATAGCATATTTTCCCATTAATTTGAAAAATACGTAAAAGGGGCGGGTAAGTTCGGCAGTCTCCAGAGGGGGTAGGCTTTGCTGTACCAGCACTTCTTAATATGTAGCAGATAGAAGAATGTCGACTCTTTCGTATCCACATAGTTTCAAAAGAATGAATGTGGCTTTATTACATAGCAGAAGCACTTTTTTGCCTCAATGGGGGCTCGAAAATAGCATATTTTCCCATTAATTTGAAAAATACGTAAAAGGGGCGGGTAACTTCAGCAGTCCCCAGAGGGGGTAGGCTTTGCTGTATCAGCACTCCTTTATATGTAGCAGATAGAGGAAACTCTACTCTTTCGTCTCCATATAGTTTCAAACCAATAAAAGTGGCTTTACTACATAGCAGAAACACCTTCTGCCTCAATGGGGGCTCGAAAATAGCACATTTTCCCATAAATAGGTGAAATATGAAAAAAGGGGTGGGTGATTTCGACGCTCCCTTAAGGGGGTATGCTTCAATATGCTAGCACTTTTTTATATGTAGCAGATAGAGGAAACTCTACTCTTTTGTATCCACATAGTTTCAAAAGAATGAATGTGGCTTTATTACATAGCAGAAGCACTTTTTTGCCTCAATGGGGGCTCGAAAATAGCATATTTTCCCATTAATGGGCAAAATACGTAAAAGGGGCGGTTAACTTCAGCAGTCCCCAGAGGGGGTAGGCTTTGCTGTATCAGCACTCCTTTATATGTAGCAGATAGAGGAAACTCTACTCTTTCGTCTCCATATAGTTTCAAAAGAATGAAAGTGGCTTTATTCCATATCAGAAACGTTTTTTGCCTCAATCGGGGCTCGAAATTAGCATATTTTCCCATAAATTGGTAAAATACGTAAAAAGGGTGGGTAACTTTGGCAGTCCCCAGAGGGGATAGGCTTTTATGTACCAGCACTTCTTTATATGTAGCAGATAGAGAAAACTCTACTCTTTTATCCCTAAGTGGTTAAACAACAGTAAAAGTGACTTCCCTTCAATGGGGCTCCAAAAATGTCGAATTTTCCAAGAAATGGGCAAAGTACGAAAAAAGGATGGGGGACTCCGGCGGTCCCATAAAGGGTGGGGGGGGGGTAGGCTTTGCTGCGCCCTCATTTCTTTATAATGTAGCTGATAGACAAAAAATATACTGTCACAGAGGTTGCTTTTTGGTGTCATTTTATCGCAATATCGAGTAATATATGGTATTTGCCCTTTAACTAAGCAAATTAAGACATACATACTGTCATGAAGCGTTTCAGTATTATCGGTATATTATATCCTCTTTCGTGTCGAATGCTAATATTGTGCAATAGTTGTTGATGTTAATGATTGAACAGATAGATATCAATGCACATGCAAATTTTTGACCAAAATCATGGCAATTTCGGGATGAATTTTATTTCAAAATATATTAGCTGTCCAGAAAATGAATTAAATCGATTTCTACTATCCGAATCATAGTGAAATGCGTATTCATTTAAGATTGTCCCATTGTCACACACTGTGCAAAAAATATGAAAATAATTACTTTTCATAAAAAAAAACCAAGAGGGCCGCCAAAGATATCAATTTTGAACCCTGTTGGACACGATTTTGCGAAGGGAACATCAAGATTCATTACCTAAACACTTCAGGCAAATGCAAAAACATTGAGTGAAAAATATATTATGATGGTGCAAAGGAACTCCCATTTCCGACTCAACTACAATAATGCAGTTATACATGGTATAGGTTCATTGTTGAAAACTGGGCTGAAAACGAAGCCTATAGACTGCCCAGTGGGCAATCAATCTTTGCTGAATTCATTTATTTATCAGCAGAGATATAGTGGAGATGAAAATATGTTGTTTGGAAGATTAAATATCATGCAAAATGCAGGAAACATCAATAAAGTAGGCATATCGTTCGCACACCTCAGCTATATGGTGAAAATGGGCCAAAAACGCACGATTTCTATGTGCGCATCATATTAAAAAGGGGGCTGAAATCACAGTCTATAATGTCATTTCCAATTACTGGCATATATTTTCTAAAAGTAGAGATATAGATGAAGATAATGATATTATGCTTGAGAGGAAGTATATTAAATAAAGTACATTAAAAAAGAAAATAAATTTCTGAATCGATTTTCGACAATTTTTGATGCAAGAAATGTCCCAAACTAATGATATGCAAGTTTCATTACGTAATTTGCATATGTAAACAATAATTTCTGTTCGTGAAATTTTGCATATCTCTTGTGCACTATTTGAACAATATATTTTGAAAGTTTCATACAAAACAAGCATGATTTGGCTGAGATATTTTCCCTTGACTTCATGCTATGTGTAGAATGTCTAAAAAATTGTGAAATAGGGCCATTTTGTAGTGACGTCATATATTACGTCATTTCGGAGGGAAGACCACGGATAGAACCCGGCAGCAATGCATTTTTGTAAACTTCAGGGTCCATGCCATCCAGCTATGGGGTCATTTGCTTGTCCGGCTTTCGGTTGAATAAACCTCCTGGGCTGCCGGACTAACTACTCAATTAGTCAATACAGTTTGTCTCATATGATTAACTGGGGGAAAAAATAGTTCATTATTGGACCAAATGGAAAACAACTTTGATAAAAAATATGCTTTTACTTGTAATCATTAGGTAACATCACATTTAGCCCAAGTGGGTATTGGACCCAGTGTTGATTTGACCAAATGGCAATAATCAGTTGAGTGGGCTTTAGGTTGTATAATACAAACATAGGCTATTTGACCAAGTGGCCTGTTTTAAAAGCACTAAATATAGCTTTAAAGTGATTGAGCTATGGTTTTGTATGTCTCAGGTTCCAGATTCAACACTAAGTTACTATTAAAGTTGATGTTATACATGTACATAAATTAGTTGTTATTCCATGTTACCAGATAGTGTGTTCTATTGGTAAGAACATTGGACTCTTGATCGAAAGGTTGTGAGTTCGAATCCCTGCTCTGCCATTGTCTTCACTTTGAAAAAAATACCAGAGAGTAATTTCTGTTGTCTGTAAGGTCAGCAATTGTGCCTGATTATGTACATGTATGGAAAATGTTTCTTATATCATTGCTTATACATTGTAAACCAGCTTGGCATTATACTATACCTGCAAAAAGCTGTCCTGCCAAGTTCATACAGGAGATACCATCCAAAAAAGAAACAGAAACAGATCCCTAGGAGAGGAAGTACAGCAATTTGTTCATTGATAGATTACTTTCATATTAAACAAGCAAATCATCATACTCTCAGATAAACAAATTATTTGTGTTGACTGTTGACACACTTAAAGTAAATCCTGGCAGAGTGTCAGTGATGACAAGAGTCAGATTATACATGTATCATCTCTTGCATACTTGAATTGATATCAATCTCGAGTACAGTATCCATTGATTAAGATCAATCATTGATCATATATTCAAGAACCAGGGGGGTGTTTCACAAAGATTTTAGTATGACTTATAGTCGCACTTTAATGCCAATGTGTACATGATATGCAAAGCGCAGTAATGGTATCCTCTTGGCATGACCAATGCGGTCACGCCCTTTATAACACATGCAAAGATCTAGGCATTTAAGTGTGACTCTACATGTAAGTCATACTTAGATCTTTGTGAAACTCCCCCCCCCCTGTGTTCATTTGTTCGTGTAGGACACAATATGTTATCTGTATTTGGCATGTATCATTGAGATATCATTAGAGTTATTGAGGTTCATTTTCTTTTAATTGACTTTTGACCAAAGGGTTAATTGTTTGAAACAGTCCAGCATTTGTGCCTACTGTTCTTTGTTGATTTACAGTAAATGAAAAAAAGACTAAATACAATATTCTATTTAATGTGAAAATTTTATTCCTTCTCTGTTGAACCATTGAAAATGCATGCCTGCCTGATACTACTATGCTTGTAAGTTTCTCGAATAGGGATCTATATGATTGCATGATGATATGAACAGCCTCTCTCCCCTGTATTATATTTTTTTCTCAATTTTTTCTTTTATTGATAGATTGTAGATGACTTTGGGAAGCCAGGCGGGGTAGGTCAAGATCTTCAGATGGGTCTGATAAACAGAGCTAAGAAAATGGAGAATTGGGTGAGTACTGGTACAATGCATGAATAATAATAATAGCCAATTTTTATATAGCGCTTTTCCCAGAACGGCTCAAAGCGCTATAAAACATATTACATGTATTACCCCGGTCATTGGATTCATTTCGATCCCGCATGAAAAGTGCACAATTTTAACTCCCTGGGGAGCATTCCTTGCATTCATCGCAGCCTCGTCATGGTGCTGGCAAATTCAAACATACAATATCTTTCGCATCCTACCGGGTACCCATTTAGTACCTGGGTCGAGAGTGGCAAAGTGTGGATTAACGCCTTGCCAAAGGACGCTAGACCGTGGTGGGATTCGAACACACGACCCTCTGTTTACAAGGCGAGAGTCAGAACCACTACACCATGGCTCTTCCATAATGAATATTGATCTATAGAATGGCGATGAATGATTTTAGGATCAATTCAATTCAAGTAGTGTTCTGTAATTAAGTGTGAATAATACTAATAATACACCTGTATATATTGTAGGTAAGAAAATAATTTCAATACATAAAAAAGTCATATACTACCTATTAATGCAAATGTGTTGTTTTGAAATTATTAAAACAGGATCTACAGGATCAATTGTTATTAATGAAATATGAAGAAAAAAAACACAAGTGTTTGTTAATTGTAAGTCTTTTATCCATGTGGGTTTTTTTTCTTTGCTAATCATGTCATTGTCGAGTCCATAATACATTCAAGATGTCGAAATATAGAATAACTGGAGTATTCCTTAATGAATTGATTTGTATTCTGCAACTGTTTAAAGAATTTTTTTCAAACAACAAGACATAATGAACGTAGACATTTGGATGCCAATATTGACAATATTTGACAAATTAAGTAAGATAAAGATATTCATGTTATGTATATCACTGCAACATTGCATTTATAAATGATATTTAAAGTCTTCTCCTTTTCTTGTAAACTTCAAATGAATCTCTAGTTATCAGACTGGTGGTTGAAAGTAGCCTACCTGGACTACAGGTCACCGGTCATCGTCAACGTCTCACCTGGGGTCGTCTTTCCCGAGTTGTCTGAGTTCAAAGGTCGTGAGGGGCAACTCAAACAGGCAGCCACGCTTATAAATAGTGTCATGGATTTCAAGTACTTAATTGACACGTAAGATCAAATTTGTCTTATATTTGACCACACCCTTGTTGTTTTGTGATTACCACATCATTTCTCTCTCTGTCTGGCATCTTTTCTACTCCACCTCCTTTCTTTCTTTGTTTGATCTCTCTCCCTCTTCCTTGTCTCTCGCTCCCCCTTTTTTTTCTTTCTTTTACTGACCAAGCTCCTGTATACTGAATCAGTGATAATTTGCATAACCCACTTAACAGTTAGGAGGTTAGCTACATGTACCATCATTTCCTGTTAAGATTTTATGCAATTTTCACAACAAACTGCAATTACAAGAATAAACGATTCTTGTCACTGTTTGTGAACATTTAAGAACAGATTTTTGTGCAGATATAAACTCGCTCTATATTATTGTCACCAAATAGTGCAGCCTTAAAAATCAGTCCCATTTCATATATTATGCAAATTTGATACTGAAACGACGACAAGCTTCAGCTTGATAAACCCCTAGATCAACATGGCACATGTGGTTACAGTGTGTGCACTATGGCTACAAGCACATTCATATATGTAGCCCATGCACAGGAAAGGATTCTTCCAGGTGTTTGGCATTTGAGGCTTAAGATTTGGGGATAATCGGTATCGGTGGATATTGATAAATTTTCATGTAGCAGGGCGCCTAGTCTGCAGGCACAGACCCCTTGGTTTTCGCAATTCGCATTCTGCATGATGCAGAGTCTGAAGTAGTGAGACTAGATTCACTATGTACAGTGGCTGGCTCTACTTGACACAGACAGAGTCTTTGGAGTATAGTCTTCACTCTAAACCTGTTATTGGTTGAAGTATCAATTATGAGTCTGTGGTTGCAGACTACAGGGCGCCCTTTATACCTGTTACAAAGCCAAGAATGACAATAATCTTTACTCTATCTTTTCGTCTATTTTTTGTCAATTTTGCTTAATTTATGTCCATCTTTCATTCTATCTTTCAGTCAATCCGTTCCAGTCGACAAGATGGCTGGTCAACCTCTATGCATGGATCAGTACTATAAGATTCTAGCTTCGTGTAGGATACCAGGTCCTAAGAGAGATGAAGTTAAAATCTTCCCACCCACCCTGTCTAATGCTCCAAAGCACATCATCATTGCCTACAACAATCAGGTATGTGTATACCATTAAACCCAAGCTCTTGTAATCACAGTGAGATATCACTTCAAGATACAAAATCAAGCTGAATTATCATTTCATCATTACTGCTTAGAAAGGTTAAATCTACTGACAGAATACTATTCCTATTTTACTAATTACAGAACAATTTCTCATTCTATTTAAAAATCTTTTAGCACATAAATTTTAGTTATATACACACTCAGGTAGTCATTTTAGTAGATTCTGATAAAACTACCTTGATTGTTATCCAAACTAGAATGTATGGTTAAGCTTGTCATTGGTGATCTATTACTAGTAAATAAAGGGGTCACTCCCATCATGCTTGCATCTTTTATTATTTTTTAATTTATTTTATTTGGCAGAATATCAAACAAGTCAAATACAATGATAAAAAAATAATTGTTACAATAATACAGTAACACAAAAATAATTAAACTCTGGATTCACCTGGATGAGCTGCCAGGTATAGAGCAAAGTTAACCAAATAACTATAGTCCGCGGACCGCCCTAACCCATCCTATATGAGCAACAACAACAAAATTAAAAAAAATTGAAGACAACTATTCAGGTAATTGGAAGTAGAAGGGATGTACATGTACCTATTGACTAAGTTTTCTTATTCATGGTTTTAAAGGTTAATAGGCACACAAAAAAATCCTTTCACCTGCAACCTTGTATCCTTAAACCTGTTGTGAATAACAAATGTAAGATTTCTCAACAATGTTACTCTCAGCCAATCAAAAAGATGGATTTCAGTAGCTTAGAACAATAGCTTGTCATTGATATTGTTATGAAACATTGCCTAGTATATGGTTTGGTTTATCATTTTGGTTTGTATCTGCTATCTGTAGTTCTATAGTGTTGATGTACTGAGACCTGATGGGAAACCTTACAGTCTAAATGACATCTACGCCCAGCTGAAATACATCGTCATGGCGACCCCTGTGCCTGCTGTACCGGTCGGCATTCTCACCACTGAGCACAGGAATACATGGGGAAAGATCTACAAGAAAATGAAGAAAGGTAATTTTAGAGGGTAGTTGCAAATTTAATGATTATGCCAATGCAATTGATTTGTTTATATTCATTAAATGAGATTTAAATGCAGTTCTGGTAAAGAACAGTGCTTGTAATTGCATGTTGAGGAGCTGGCCAATAACCCCTCTGATCAATAAAATACATGAAATGAAACTCAACCATAATGAGTTATAGGCTAATTGTTTACCAACTTCTTTCTTCATTTTATTATCTTGTAATCTGAGTCCAAATATAAAATCAATGTAGGTGATATTATATTCATGTTTAAAATGACTAAACAGATTATACATGTAATTAAGATATTCCTAGTGATGTATACAGTATGCCTGAGCTCTCCATTTATCAAAACTTTTCTCTAGATCATGTGAACAAGGATTCCTTTGAGAAGATAAAGCGTAGTCTCTTTCTTGTCGCTCTGGATCAGGATGAGAGGCCGGGTGAAGATGCAAGCGATATCGTCATGAGAGGGCGCCAGTCGCTGTATGGTGGCGGCAGTATGATCAGCAGTGGGAACAGGTGGTTTGATAAAACAATACAAGTGAGTTAACAGTCATTTGATACCCCAGTCTATCTGCCTCCTTAATCAATTTCAAACTGAATGGCCCAAATTCACAAAGGTGGTTTTTGAACCCACGGTTTATGCAGATTTTCTGTATAAATTACGCTTATTTACTGCGTGTATTAAAGAATTGTCCGATGCTGAGGTGCGCTTTTGTCATAGTGCGCCAAATTGACGCCTGTTGCTGTTGTTGTCCACGCTATTTTATTAATGAGTCCACTGTTTTGAATTAATGAGTCCACTCTTCAAACAGTGGACTCATGAATAAAATAGCGTATCTTACCATGGTAACAGGCGACAATTTGACGCACTGTGACAAAAGCGCGCATCAGCTTTGGACATTTTTTATACACGCGCCCGATCCGTGCTAAATAAAGCATAATTTATATTGGAAATCTGCATAAACCATTGATTCAACAGTGGGTTTTCAAAACTACCTTTGTGAATTCGGGCTAATGTTTCCAGTACCACCGTATTATATTTCCCATAAAACTAGGCCCTGTAACATATAAGATACAATCAAATTTGCAAGTAACTGTAATTCTGCAAAAAACCACATGTAAATAGTTACACTTGTAAATATCAGTGTATCTCTTTATTTTATATTCCTACTTTATTAGGTTTTGGGAAAATGATACTTTATTGTGTTTTGAGAAAAGGAAATGGAATTTCACAAGTGACAATGGGCGTCCCAAGTTTTGTTTTTTAATTTGTCAGGAATTTCTGATTTTTTCTCCTTAAACTGTTTGCCAATGAAACTGTATTTCACAATTATCGTGTGATATGTAATTGGTCTTGGGTTAATCATGTGACAAAGTGTATTCATACAACATTGTATTTTTGATATTTACATATTTGATATTTGTAATTTCATCAGCTCTCAGTTGTATGCAATTATGTTGCATTTTACTATATTATGTCATTTAGTAGATTTTGTGAATTACTAAGGAACTAGTTTGCTGTCTAAGAAAATGCACATGTCAAATTTGATGCCAAGCATTATTGAGTACAGTAGTAAAAAAGAAATTGATTGCTTTCTATAAAATTATACTTAATGTGAAAGAATGAGCAAGGGTTATTTCAGAAATACAATTATGTCAACCTTTTTTTTTTTATAGTAACTACCATGGCAATCTTGATTGTGATTGGCTGCTGAGCCCTGTTACTATGCCATGATGGCAAAGTTACCATGAAAAGAGCCCCTTCCTATACACACAACATAGTTATGAATAGTTTCATTTTGTTTTTCTTTCTGTCTGATATTTAGTTCTGGGTTGGTACATCAGGTTGCATGGGTTTAACCTATGAACACTGTACTGCAGAGGGCCCTCCTATAGTAGCTATGGCTGATCAGAGTCTAAGCAAAATGTAAGTCAAACAGAAGAACAAAATCATAGAAAATTAATGTTCATTCTTCTCCATGCAAACTTTCAAAATTTGACATTCATACAGTTTAATTTAACCATTTTGATGGTTAAGTTCTCATTTACCTATGTAGCACAGAAGCTCACAAATGTCTGAAGTAAATGATGTCTACAGGGTATTTACTAATAGTGATACAGTAGATGTAGAAATATATTTATTTCAATCAATGCAGATTTCAAGTTATAAGATTAAGGTTCTTGAGGCTGTTTAATTTAAATGACTGGAATATGTCCCTGGGTGCTAAATGAATAAGACCCTGAATGAAACATTTTAATTCCCATTAGCTACATGTTAAAATGTGATCATGTAAATTATCTTCTTGATGCAAACTAGACTTTTAGTGCAAATTTATTTATTATTTAGTATTTGATAAATCTTGCAGGTATTTCAGTCCCAGTTTGTTAAAATACCAGGGCAAAATTGGGGTCTGTCATTTACCACAAGAAAATACAGTGAATTGTATGTCGGTTATTAACGGCTTTAAGCAACATTTCCAAAGAATAAAATATTTTTCAATGTATTTTGTATTTTATTGACAGTCAATATTATTTATGTTCACTCATGTCATTTGTGCTTTAGGAATAATCTAGTAACAGATTTTGGATCAGACACATCCAATCCACCTAAACCAGAGCGTCTTGATTTTAACATCAGCCCTGATATTGTAGAAGCTATAGAAGAAGCTAAACACAGCGTCGATGTGTAAGTACATTGAACTGGGGAGCATTTCACTAAGCGTATTTTTCAGTGATTTTTACTTATTTGCTCTCAGCCAATCAGATGCAATCATTTTCAGTAGATTTAAACATCTGTCAGTGAAAAATCACTGATTTTTTTTATGAATTGCTTTTTAGGTTATGTGATGGAATTTCATTCTGTTAATCATATTTGTGAATAAACTTTTTCCGAGAAGTCCAAACATTATGATAATGGCGATGATGATGTCGCTGGTGGTTGTGGTAATGGTGATGATGATGATGATGAATGTGATAGTGATGGTGATGAGGATGACGATGATAATGTTGATATTGTTTACTATGATGATGATGTCAATGCTTATATGATGGTGATGTTTATTACTGTCATCATCCTCATCGACTTAATTTTTTTTAATTACTTTGTAGTGTACTAGAACCGATTTCATTGGATACACGTTGTGTGTATAACTACCTGTCAATAGCAACCACCTGCCCCTAAAGGCTACATTTGTCTTTCTCTCGGGTGGTCACTATAGACTTTTTTTCACCAAAGATATTGGAAATCATATTGAAAATATTTAATCACATTTCTTTCTCATCTCTCTTCTTTACATGTTTTCAGGGCGCATACAGATCTTCAAGTAAGTCTTTTCCAGTTCAAAGAATTTGGTAAGAACTTTCCCAAGTCACAACGTCTCAGTCCAGATTCCTTCATCCAGAACGCACTGCAGTATACATTCTTCAAGTAAGATCATCTATGAGTTTAAAGGTCAAGTCCACCCCAGAAAATTGCTGATTTGAATCGATAGAGAAAAATTAGGCAAGCGTAATCCTGAAAATTCCATCAAAATCGGACGTAAAATAAGAAAGTTATGACATTTTAAAGTTCACTTATTTTTCACAAAATCGTTATATACACAATTTATCCACATGCAAATAAGAGAATCGATGATGTCCCTCAATATTTCTTTTGTTTTTTATTGTTTGAATAATACAATGTTTCAATTTTTTTCAGATTTGACAATAAGGTCCAACTTGAATGAACCATAAAATAATAAACAATGGTAATTCCACATGTTCAGGGAGAAATATAACTTTTTTCATGGGACAATGAGGAGAAAATTAGAATATTTCATATTTCATATAATAAAATACAAAAGAAATAGTGAGTGATGTCATCAGTTCCCTCATTGCATCCGATTTTGATGAAATTTTCAGTGTTATGTTTATTGGATTTTTCTCTTTTTATTCAAATCAACTTTTTGTTGGGATGGACTTGTCCTTTAAGCAAAGTATATATTTGTTATTGCATTATGTATAGTTTTGTAAGGTTTTTTTTTTTCAAGGGAAATAGTAGTGCAAGTTTTAATTTCTTAAGAAGTAAAGGGGTTAACATGTCTTTAATAAAAGATAATTTGGCATCTGTTTGTCTCACGAGACAATATGTTTAGTTCTTATTTGTATTCAAATAAGAAATAAACGTATAATTTCTTGAAGATTTTTATATAATGACGAATTAAAGGCGTTAACAAGTCAGGAATAAAAAATAATTTGGCATCTGTTTGTCAATACAGATATGTTATTTCTCATTTGCATTCAATAATATTCACTTTCTGTATTCATGCCTCTTCTCTCACCGTCTCACTTGTTTCAAGTCACTCCGATCCAAAATGACGTAATATGACAGGATAAAGACTGCTTTTTCAGATGCACCAATAATGACAAACATCAAAGAAATCAGGGAGTAACGCATATGTCCCCCTTCTCACCTATTTGTTTCTCATACATGTCTTCTTTTTTCTCTTACAGATTGTATGGCTACTCTACAGCTACCTATGAGAGTGGATCGTTACGCAAGTACAAGTTTGGTAGGACGGACACAATCAGATCAGCAACCATCGAGTCGGATCAGTTTGTGCGAGGAATGTGTGACCCTACTAAAACAGTAAGTTTACTCAAGCTTTCAAGGTTTCTTGTGGACTATCCTTTTTCACTGAAGTGTATTGATCTTTAATTCTTTATATACACCTTGTTGTGTTTTGGTGGTTTGGCAAATACAATTTTTTTATTGTCTTCAGTTTTAGAATTTATTGTGACCAATTTGTTTGTGCAAGTTAAGGCCATAGGCTAACATTGACTTTTAAGAGTCTGTGCTGCAATTATAGTGATACATTATTAATGAGACATATGATTACTCTTGTCAAGGATATGAAATATATTGTTTTTTATCCACACAGCCAAGCGAGAAGGTGATGCTACTAAGGAATGCCATTGCAGCACACAAGCAATATACAAACGATGTAAGTTTTGTCAGTTAAATATGATATGAAGGGGGGGGGGCTATGTCTTCATACCTGAATTTGAGCTTTATGGGCATGAATTCCTTTAAAATTCCTCAAAAGTTCCAGTTGATATTGTTTCTTATATTTTCAAGAGGACTCATGCTAAAATCATTTCATAATTAGAGAAAGATATATGAATGGAAGGGCTTACAGGAGTGATTCATTGCTATTGCCCCTGAGGCATGGGAGCCCTCACAGAAAACCATTGAGAATATATTGCACAATACCATTAGACAATTTAAAAAATTTACAATTGAAATCAAGTTTGATTACCGTCAACCAAGTGCATACCACCATAAGTCTCCAAAGTGCAGTGTTGTATATGTAGATTAACATTGTTAAAGGTAGTGAATTTATATTTTTATATTTTTCATGAAAAATATTTCAAATTGTTATGTTTCACTGTAGTTATCATCCTTTGCTTTCTTTTGTAAATGTATTTTTAGATTTACATTGTTAAAGGTAGCAAGTTTTCCAGATATCAAAAGATGTGAATTGAAATTGGTTGTATATTATTCTTTATGAGAAATATTTCAAATTGTTATGTTTCTCTGTAGTTAATCATCCTTTTGCTTTCTTTTATAAAATTTGATTATTTTTTTGTACAGGTTATCAATGGTGATGGGATAGATAGACACTTACTAGGCCTGAAGCTGATTGCCATAGAGAATGGTGCCAATGTTCCAGATATCTTCATGGACACAGCATTCACATCATGTACTCATTTTAGGTTATCTACCAGTCAGGTCAGTTTAGATACTGTCTCACGTGAGCAACTTCTCCCTTTGTGCACAGAAAATACATTTATTAAAAACATTTATTTTTGCTCACTCTAATCCAATCCAATCATCATTTGATGAGCGCCTTTTCCTACCAATCACAAATTGCTATGCACATACCCTACTCCATGTTTGGGCCACTAATGCCCAGCACACACTATTGCGATCCGATGCGACACATTTTGATAGATCACATTTTATATTAAATGTGAAGGTTCCAAGAATTAAAATTATTGTATTTGAAGTTCTCTTATGTTGCTTTGCGGCAAGCCCTGTGGTCGGTGAAAAGTCCAAATCGGCTTCAAGTCGCAGCCGATGACGTCATTACGAGTTGAAATCAAATTTGCTTTTAGTCCTACAGGGAGGCTCAAACTGGACTGAATTTTGATTTCAGTTAGTCCTACCACTAGTCTGAACTCTGATCGCTAAGATTTTATCGGCTGAAATGTTCATCTCAAATGTTATTACAATTTCTTTGATATTCGGATTGCAATGAATCGCGTAGTGTGCGCTGGGCTTAAACAATAATTCAACAGTTTAGAACGATACTGCAAATTCTTTTTCCAATAGAAACCACTATTACATGGCCCCCCATGAAAAGGAATGCAGATCTACAGATTGACTTGATAAAATGTGAGAATTTAAGTAAAATGTTACAAAAGAAATGGGGGGGGGGTTGACAGCAAATGTGAGCTTAATATTCAAATGCTCATAACTTTCTTTTTGTTTGTCCAAACTTTCATTGGATTTATTCTTTATTTTTCCTGTTTCTCAAAAGCCAACTTGTTCCAAGGGTTTCATTCTCCTTAAATGTTTTGAATGGAATGTTTATTCTATTAGTATTCACAAAGCAGTATATTATGATCCATATACCAATTGTTTCTTGAAATGCTATTTCAGGTTCCTGCCAAGCATGATCTTACCATGTTGTTTGGGCCGGTTGTTCCCGATGGGTACGGTATCTGCTACAACCCCCAGGAACACCACTTCAACTTCTCAGTGACTGCCTACAACACCAGCCCCGAGACGGATTCGGACAGGTTTGCAGATGTTCTACAGGAGAGCTTGATGGAAATGTGCCATATTCTTGTCACAGCCCCTCCTGCTGCCAAACTATAGATTTATAATTATATGATAATGGGACTGTTTCACAATGGTGTTCGTAAGTTATGCATGACTTTGTGCACGACTTGCGATTGTTTCTTGTGTTAAATGAGACCCTCAGTTCTTCTAGGTGCCCATTTCCTACACCTGGGGGCCGTTTCATAAAGCTGTTCGTAAGTTAAGAGCGACTTTAAGAACGACTGGTGATCCTTACGCGCTTAACCATCGCCAATTAATATATCATTTACCACAAGAAAGGATCACCAGTCGTTCTTAAAGTCGCTCTTAACTTACAAACAGCTTTATGAAACACCCCCTGGGCCCCTTTGCAATGGTAACTTGCATGGAATCCTTGATTTTGATTGGCTGTTGATCATCATTACCATGGTAGTTACCGTTGGATGGCAAGTTATTATAGTAACTTTTATGCAATGGGGCCATGGATGGAGTGCCGCACAGAGTAGGTGAATTTCTTGCTGAAGGAATTAAACGCAATGGCCGGGTTTCTGATTGGAACAGGTGAGAGTCAGAACCACTAGATCCTTATGCTTCTAAATCAATAATATTGATTTTGTGACTTGCTGGATAAATAAGTAAGAATTTTAGCATGTACATGGATATCACATGTCTCAAAATGAAAATGGTGTGAAAAGTTTGTGTAAGTAAAGGAACTATATCCCTGTTTATTGTATATGAACTATATAAAGGTTTGTGGTCACAACTGAAATAGTCCCTGCTATCCTCTTGAGATATCTGCAGTTGATTGTATGAATCAAAGAGAGAATTAGACAGAACACCAAAGTTTGTATTCTCTTACATTTTTGTACTAATTTAACCCTACCTTAATTTAGATTACACTCTTATGGAGTGCTTACATTCACCAAGGGAAGAAGGGGAATGATAGCATTTTTATTTTTTAAATGACAGGAGTAGAAAAGGTTAGTATGAATGTTAAGCAAAATTCAACGGACTCTGTGGTAAATTATTATCATCATTAATATTGAATGAGAAATGAAACCCCCCATGTGGCATTCCATAGAAGTGTGCACTAAACTTTTCTCACTTTTAGAGAATGCAACCCAGACTGCTTTGAATGTGATTAGAATGGAGAGGAAGCAGGTGACCGGGGCCTTGTTTCATATAACTATTATCAATAACAAATGCTAAAATTCAATCACAAATTTGCTCTCGGCCAATCAGATGGCACCATTTCAGTATTTTTTTCCAGCAATTGATTACAGGTTTTATGAAACAGGGCCCATACCCTACGTTTTTCATTGTTTGTCTTGCATCATGTATTGATAAGGGTGTTTGAATCGATGAAGCCCAATATATATGCGTCTATGATAAAAAATAATATGCAATATTAATATATCATTTTATACAAATGTTTCTAAGCACTGCATATTATTACCCTACGTAGTTGAGCAGATAAGTAATAGGGCATGATATTTTGTGTGTCATATTTTAGATTGAAAATAGAAATTATGGTGCAATTATATTTAGTTTAATCTTAATTGGCACATGTGATTCTATCCTGAAGGGTCACGATTAATACAAATGTTTTAAGAGTAAGTATTATGGAGCCTATTTATTGTAGAATAGGTTACAACAGAGAAAGAATGACACTCAAGTCACATTACTTATTATCTTTCATTATTTGATTTTTAAAGATGAACTATGAAGCAAATTTTCAGACCACGTAATGCAAGAAATACGTATCTGCATATTCCAAGTCAATTTTGTCCCAAGTCAAACAGATTTTTCTGGTCTCCAGAGATTCAATATATGCAGAGTTACCTGTATTCTCATTTTGGATGTAATCTAGAGTTATTAAACTAGTATTTATAAATTTCCTATGATTACTAGGACACCAATAATAGTTATGCAGAAGAGGGTGTTTCTAATAATAATAGCTGGATCTATTTAGCCCTTTTTGCATGAGGATACATAGCTCTTGCCTTTATTACCCTGGCTTTACTTTGAGCTACCATCACCGGCGCTCGGTGCATGCGAGGAATTAATCCAGCCAGGTACCCATTCACCTCACCTGAGTCAAGTGCAGAACAGTGTGTATAAAATGCTTGACGAAGGAAAATGCGCCATGGCTAGGATTCGAACCCTCGACCCTCTGTTTCAAAGGCGAGAGTCAGAACCACTCGACCACAATAAAAAAAAAAATCTGTGCAATAAGTTTGAATTAGTGTTTAAGAAATTATCTAAAGTTTGATTTATCGATGCATATTGATAGTTGCCCCAGTTTGTAGTTATGATATATCTAGTGTGTGAAAAAGGAAAATGAAACAAGTATATTCTGCTAATTTGTACCGTTTAATATTTGAAAATTATGAACCTTTTGTTCAATAATTAGCAAGGCCAATTTTTCAATTTGTTCATAGATATCCTCATTTCCCTTGTGTTCAATGTAATATTCCGCAAACAATATGTCAGTTTGGGATTTTTTAAAACACATTTTTCAGAGTAATTTATGACATCCACATCTGGACTCGTGTTTCTTAAGTTACATACCATTTCATTCTTGCTATCCAGATACAAATGATGCTCCAAGCTAAAGGTTATAACTGTTGGACTGGTATGAATACTAAAAAAATGCTTGCAGTTTTGGTGTTTTAAGAGAGGGAAGAATGAAATTTTAGTTTGACGACTTGTTCTTTGAACGGCAAGTTAATTATAATTTACAAGTATCATGTGTGTTACATGAGCTAATGTTCTTTTGATCATGTTATTCTTTTGTAAATAAGAGGAATGAAATTATTTACAAACTGTATATTTACCATTCAATGTTTTATTGTATTTTTCATTTTTTATCAAACTCATACAAATAAAGTTGTCTAATACATGAATATAATTTGGTTATGCATTTTTATTGACTTTAACTTGTCCTTTTCTTATTATCAATTAAGAATGTTATCATTGCATACGAAAGCCATATCTTGATAATATTTTGATTGCATAGTTATTAATGCCATCTCTGAAAAATATGAATCACTGTTAAGTAATATATGACATTGTAAATCATTTTATTTCTAGCGACACAGGAACATTTCATGAAGCATCTAGTCAGTGATTTTCACTGACTAATTTGTTCTTAGCCAATCAGATGCAAGGATTTCAATAGCTTTTAACAGTTTTCAGTGAAAATCACATATTGTTCCATGAAATACTCGCCAGATTACAAAGATTATTCCGTGCATGTTGGTAAATTCTTATATGTTGCATGTGCTTTTTTCCAAGTCAGTACCATTCCCTAAAGATTTGTTCAGACATCCTGACCAAAACGTCTTCAGCTCAACTGTGTACAGACATGGCATTATAAAAAGCACGTCATTTATGATAATGAGCATTGATAAATAAGTTAATTCTCTTCCCACAAAAAGATCTTGGTCTCAATTGTATAAGCAGACAAACTTGTGACTTTACATTTTGCAAAAACTTTCTTTAGTATTTGATTAGTCATCAGTATTTTCTACCTGGAAAATAAAAGATGTCCTTGCATCTTAATCACTTTTTTTTTGTCTTCTGCACAAACATTGTTGAGCTTTGCTGCACAATTTTGCAAGATGTCTGAACGATCCTAGATTATTTGAAAAAAAATGTTCTACACCATCAAAGCCTTTTCTGAAACATCAAGAAAAAAACAAAACTCAAAATAAACTGGAATACATTTTGCATTCTCAAGTTTACAAAAGAAATACATATCATAATTTTCTGCTGAAGTGTAATTCAAACGTTTTTGCAAATAAATTTCAAAGGAATTATTAAAATTATAAAGAGATATTTTAGAGTTATTTCTTGAAAATTTGTACAAGTTTTAACTATTATTCTCAAAAAAAGGAAAGCAAATTTTGCCAGAAGTATTTTCTTCCATGTCGTCATCTCCCACCTCTTTTTGCAAAATTAAAATAGTTGTGCTTAATCACTAAATTTTCTTTTGTTAAAGAGATATGTGGTGAGGTACTTCAACATCATTAGAGACCATTTCAAACTTTTTTCCCTTGAATAGGAAAAAAATGTCCCGTTTTATGAATCTTATCAAAAACATGTTACAATCTAGTGAAATCACGCCATTTGATTCAATTAATTCTAGGATTTTTTCCATGATAAAAAGTCATGAACAGGTCTTGGCTTTTTATCACTGCTGAGAAATAAATGTTAATTTTTATTTCTACAATCTTGTAGAAGTGATCTGGAGATCCTCTAGATTGTCCACCTTGCCTTTGGTAACTGCAAGGCGGGGCTGCAAGTGATCCACCTCATCCTGCGGATCAGCAGGTGAGGACTGATCAATTCCTAGGTCGGAGCCATCAATGTCGCTAGCCTCCATCCAGAGCATCTGCTGCATTGCGTGGATGTGCTCATGGACCTTCCTCCTGGTGCTCCGGCGATGCATAACTGGCGAAGGTACTGCAGCAGCTACCACGTTGCTTCTTCCATGCACCACTTGTGGAAGCACTTCAGGAGCTTCCACAATGTTGCTTCTTTGGTGAACCACTGGTGGTTGCACTACGGGAACTTCTGCAACGTTGCACTGGCGCTGCAGCTTTCGCTTCAGGGAAAGCCGTGGAGAAGCCACTGGCTTGTTGGGTAGTCGCTGAAGGGATTTTATGATGCTTTGGTCACAAGTGCCTGTTAATGGATTATCCTCTATGGATGGAGCCTGGGTGTTGACACGTCCTAGTTGATTGAGGTTGATTTGTTCCTGTGGATCAGATCTGGAGTTATCACTCCTGGAGGGTTGATAGAGTTGGTGAATCTGGTGCCGAGTCACCTGTGGATCTTCCGGGTCCCATACACTCTCTTGGTATGTGGACTTCACATAGATTCCTATTGCATAGGCTGATCTTTGGTTTGGTATTGGATGCATATTCTCCTCTATGGGTAATTCTGGATGTGTCTTCCGGTCTGCAGACATTTCTCGTTGTTGATGGGCAAGTAAATGATAATCTTTGGTATCTCTTCTGCCACTCTGCACAGCTTCAATATTCTGGCTGAATTTGGTGTCGCCTATCTCACTACCAAAGTGCCTAAAAGGTTTCTGGTGGGGCATCCTATTATCCTGGTGTTGTATTGGTGCCAATGGGAGACCATCTAGGTCCACACAGTGATTGGCATCTTGGTTGGGATTGATTGGATGAGGCCTTACCTGGTCATAGCTCGGGTGAGGAGCACACTGGAGGTGAGGAGAACTTTGCCTATTGCATTTCCTCTTGACCGGTACTGGTTTCAGAACGATTTGACCACTTCGCGTATCTTGGTGTGATGTCTGCAGCGATGTTGCTTCATTACCAGAACTCCCAAACTGCTGGTCTGTGTGGCCTTTAGCAGATGCTTCGATGTGGAAGGTACTGTGCTGCTCGCCAATGAATCCATGTTCGTTAACATCTCCTAAGTTCTCCTGTAAGACATCTGGCAGAGGATGGTGCTCCATGATGAAGTTTCCTCCTCCTGTGTTATCCTGTCTATGGCCTCCAGGACTAGTAAGTCTGTAGGTACCTGGATGCTGCCTTCCACGATTGCTTCCTCTCTTTGAAGATCTCCGAAGACTGTACTTCCTTGGGATAGGATAATGCTCCAGGCTCTTGGCTGTAGAAGGGTGTTGCTCAACCGGTACAGTTTCCTTGACCTGCTTCGGTGGGGTAGGCCCACGACCTAGAGCCGAGGATTGTATGGGAGGAGGGGGTGGTGGAACTGGAGAAGGGGATGAACGGGTCTGGTATCGATGGACCTTGAAGGTGCTGTTATGCTGAAGCTCTTCGACAACATCCTGCAGGAAGACACAGTAAAACTTATCTAATTAAACATAAAATAAACTTTCTAGCAATATCACTTTCTCTTTAAAAATTCAGATATGACTCTATGAAATCTTGTTTTCACTCTATAAATTTATTTTACTTACTCATGAAGTATCGATATGTTGCATCGAACAAAACAGGATCTAAGCTAATTTATATAAACATGTTTCATTTATAATTTATTTTTGTGAAATTAAGTTATGATAAAGCATCTCAGATTTTGTTATGGGATGCTGTGTAAATTGATATACAATAATTTTAACAATAAGTTATATGGTGCAATAACTACCTTCTTTAGTTGTGTTTCTCTATTCTTCGGAAATGCCCTGGTTGGAGTCGCGGTCAGTGAATGGATGCTCTGTGCATCGTAGATCCAGGAAGTCTCTGGCAATTTGTTCTTGTTTTCTTTGCTTTTCATGTGGATTTTCACCTTGCCTTCATGTTCCTTGGGAGAAGGTTTATCCTAATTGATGAAAAGAAAGATATAATGAATATGTATCATCAATCAACATCTATAATTCATACAAAATACCTTCATTTTAATATCTTGTATCTATATGTAACCTCCAGCAGATTTAATGATTGTTTTGCAAATTTTTATTACATATTATAATCATATTTTACGTTATATATTATGTGTTGTAGCTTGTTACATTATATATGTTATGGTAGGCCTATATTGCATCACATGAAATTATCATATATTTTATCATTATATTCAATTATTATTGTTATCACTTACATCATAATTTGTTATCTATATTATCATCATCATCATCATAATCATCGTTTTGTTGCTTTTATCATTAAAAGTTTTAGATTTAGATGTAAACCTGGTGGAATTTAAATTAACGCTAAAAGATTCGGGCAAATCCTTTGAGATTTAAAAATAAATCCTTGTAGGACTAAAAGTAAATTATTATTTGACTCATCATTATTCACATCCACTCTGAAATAATTTCAAATCCTTGAAATTCAGAGTGTATAGATCTGTACCTTGAATGTGTACTTGGTCCTTGTGTACCGGTCCTGGACCTGGTCCGGGTTCCTGGTTTGAGTCTGGATCTGTGTCTCGTATGACTTCCATTGTTGGTTCCTCACTGGTGCAATCAGTATGCAGTAGACATAAAGAAACCCCACCACGGCTGTGACCATCCCGACTACACTACATATTAGGTAGACCAGATAAACTGAAAAAGAGAGAAGATGGTAGAAACTTAGATGATAGAAGCTGAGGTAGGCCTATATATATAGTCGCACTTAAAGTTGCAAGCACTCTATATATTTAACGGATTTAACGGAAATCCAGATCGATTTGTCTCACTAACCTAACAAACCCGGGGTTAGATTTAATGCAGAAAGATTAAAGTTTAAGCTTAAATTGTTGAGATTATAGCAATAAACTTGTACACTCTACATTTCAAGGATTTAAAATAAATTCAGATCGGCTGTGAAATGCAGTGACCAGTTGAATAATTGATTTACTTTTAATCTCAAGGTTTTACTTTAAAATCTCGGAAGATTTGAATTCAAATCCTTTAGCTTTATGTTTATTATATCAGCAAGGTTTAAATCTCAATCTAACATTTGGCTTTTTACTATTTACAATTAAATCATTTAAATCCGGGCTTGATTACTCCGTAACAACAACAACTACAACCGATCTGGAATTAATATTACTTTTGATTTATGTTTTGGTAGTATGCCGCTGATGCAGGTTTTTTTTTCAATTTCTTTTTAAAAGCAAGCAAAAAAGAGGTTTTCCAGCAACGATTTACCCGTACACAGTAGACACAAAGGAAATTTATGTTTGTAAATTATTTGCCCCAGATTATCTCCAAACCTGAAATCATTAAAACTTACTGACGTAAGGTGAACGCCAGAGTGTCTCTCTTGTAATCGTTACATTGTCTACTTGCTTTGAAGACAGTTGAAATATACTACTCTTTTCTGCAAACTCCAGGAGTAACAGACTGGCAGAACATAACAGGAATGATGCCACAGTTATCACCAGAAGTATCAGGCTCTGTTGAAAAAAAAGTTAACTCCATATCACTTTATACCATACTAGAGTCATAATCTTAATAAGGTGTTATTCCCTTTATCCCTTGTTTTAAATCAGTGGAATATGGTTCAATTTGACAATTTCATAATAATCAAATATTGCGCCAATAATCATGACAATGCACCCCGTAATGTTATTATCATGCTTAATCGCTTACCGGTATTATCATAATTTCTTTTAAAAGCCTATAAACTAACGCTAATTAACAACTTTTTAACTGGTATATACGAAATCTGCAAGTAGTCTATAAACTCATTTATTAAATTATTAAGCTTAGAATTCTCGTCCACGTCCCGCAATAATGATAAAAACAAGATAGTAGACCATATTGTGTATATTCTGAACTTAAATAACATCAAATAAACGATAATACCAAGGGCATACACAGTCGTGGCCAGCAGAAAAAGTGAAAAAATTATGACCCGAGTAATTTGACCATTTGAACAAAATCAAGGGTTATCAATTACAACAATAATAACAGGTATGAGTAACATTGTTCCTTCACCGGTTCCCTATCCCTACCTGTGGAGTACTCATGAAGCAAAGTAAGAAAGAAGAAGAAATGAGGAAGAGAAGGAGAAAAAGAGAAGACATGAAGGAGGAGGGGATAAAAAACGACCACTGAGCGAATAAAATAAGCAAATCTAATGTCTACAAAAGGTTTGGAAATAACCCGGAAAAAAATTTAAAAGATAATTGTCATTCTTTCCAAACTCAAAAAGTAGTTGTGATGTGACGAGCACAATAAAAGATACGTCTTGACTCCAAGAGATACGGTTGTAGAGTGTCTTTATTAAGGTGCCAATTGGCTAGCATAATGTATCACATCTCAACAGTAGATGGCGCAATACAAGTATCCAGTATAAGTACATACATTACATCCCCTTTCCCCTGGTGTTACAATCATGAATGACATATCAGAAAGTATTAGGAAAGCGATTTATAAGCACAGAACACAGTCAATATAAATCTTGCTTTGTTCGTGTAGTAAACATAAACAATAATATTACACTTTCACTTGAAGTTTGAAAACATGACAAAATTGTTATTATGCAGTAACATTTGTTGCCCTCATCACCCATAACTGTAAAGAATTATGGTCCTCTTAACTCGCTTATCTATTTATTTATAATTCATTCATATACTTATTTCTTGGTAAACACAGCTTTAATAGTTACCGCTGTCGAATGTGACGATTTTAAATGGTACACTTACAGACATTCAACTAATACTAATTCGTCAAGCAAGTTACATGAACAGAAAATATAATACATATATACATTAGGCTTGTTCCGCAAGGAGGGAAGAAGAAAGATATTGAGAATGTGTGTATTGTAGAGAAAATGAGGAATCTCGGTCATAGCAAAGGAAATTATGCATTTATGATCATATTGATATAACCAATCATGTTCGAGATGATTACAGACAAGGAAAAAAAAACAGCATTAATTTGCCTTATATAGAAACAGTAACCGTAGGCATTAAACGTAAACAGTTCACCAAGTAAATGTTGTAACTCTTCAGTCCAACTCATATTATTTACATTTTATTTACATAGTCAAGCGATCGGGAGGCCTCGATACCCGGCCACTCCTCGTAGTGTATGGTGCGGTGTGGATGTGTGTTGGATTTGGGCGTGGACGAGCATCGCTTGGGATTGGCTGCGGTTGGTGGGCAGAAAACGCTTCCGCGATTGGTCTTGCCCGACGCTCCATATTTTCGCGCTCTTTCGAGATTCGGATATCTCGCCTGTTCCTCCGAAACTCACCACGTGGTGAGTTGATGAGGTAGCTCCTTGGTGACTCATGAGCATCGATAACGCGACCCTGGATCCACTCGCTTGGGCGCGCCTTGAATCGCACCAGCTGGTCTGGCTCGAGATGTGGGAGGTCTTTGTTTCTCGATTTGGTATCGTGATACCTTGCTTGTTTACGCTGTCTTTCGGACAGCAGCTGTCCCGCCGGAGGGACAGCGTGCGGCTTTAGCAGCTCGATGGGACATGGGAGCTTGCTCCGCAATAGCCGACTGTTTAACAGCTGTGCAGGAGCATGACCATCAGTCCCATCGATGGGCGTTGTCCTATACTCAAGTATGGAGTAGAACGGGTCTTGTTTGCCTAGCTTTGCCTTTTTCATGAGGTTCTTAATCGTCTGAACGGTTCTTTCTGCTTGGCCATTGCTTTGCGGGTACATAGGACTTGATGTTATATGGGTAAATTCCCACTGGCGTTCAAACTCTTTGAATTCTGAGCATTTGAATTGCCGGGCATTGTCAGTCATCAAGATGTCGGGAATACCATTTCTAGAAAATATTGCCTTCATCTCTTGAATGACTGTATGCGCCGTCAGATCCTGAATTAGTTGTACTTCCGGAAACTTAGAGTAATAATCAACCACCAGTAAGAAATTCTTTCCGTCCAGATGAAATATATCCGCTCCTAACTTAGCCCACGGGCGATTTGGGATTTCATGTGGCTTTAAAGGCTCGCTGCTTTGTGCATTTCGATTGGCCTGGCATACCGAGCACATTGCTACAGCCTCCTCTATTTGCGCGTTCATACCAGGCCACGCGAACAAATTTCTCGCTCTTTGCTTTATCTTTACTATTCCCAGATGGGATTCGTGGAGAGCGCCCAATATCTCCCTACGCATGCTTGATGGAACCACGATTCTATCACTTCTAAGAATTACGTCATCTATGATAACCAGTTCATCGTGATAGGCATGATATGGCGCAATTTCTACAGGGAGGTCGCGCTTGTCACTGGGCCACCCGCCTAGAATGTATCTACCTAGTGTTTGAAGGGTGGTATCCCCCTTTGTTTCCTCTTTCAGACGTTGCAGTTTTTCTGCTGACATGTGCAGAACACCTTCGATCAAATATACTTCCTCAAGCACCTTTTCCGAAGGCGCGTTCACACACGGCAAGCGACTGAGCGCGTCTGGTATGAACATTTCACGTCCCGGTTTCCAAGATAGCTCGATGTCATAGCGCAGAAGATGCATTCTCATGCGCTGGATTCGCGGACTCAGCTTGTACAGCGGCTTCGCGAATATTCCGATCAGTGGTTTATGATCGGTGTAGATTTTTGTTTTCTGGCCCACTATGTAATCATGGAATTTCCGACAGGCATATAGTATGGCGCATAGCTCCTTCTCAATAGGTGCGTAGTTCCGTTCGGCACTTGTTACGCGGCGCGATGCATATGCTATTGGTTGCTCCCTTTGGGTGAGAACAGCCCCAAAGCCCTGATTTGATGCATCTGTTGCTAGAACAACTTTCTCGCGAGGGTTATATAATCCTAGAACAGGCGCCGCCGTGATAACACGCTTTAGTTTATTTATGGCCTGGGTGTGTATCTCGTCCCAGTGCCAAACAACATCTTTCTCAGTTAACTGCCTGAGGGGGGCTGTTATTTGAGAAAGATTGGGAATGAATTTTCCCATGTAGGTTATCATCCCCAAGAATGTTTCAACTTCCTTCCGACATGTGGGGTTTGGCATGTCCACCACTGATTTGACACGGTCTGGGCTGGGCACTATTCCCGCGCCAGATATCACGTGTCCTACGTATTCGATGCGGCGCGTTCCCACTACCGACTTATTCTTGTTCAGTTTTAGGCCAGATTCTCTAACTTTGTCATAGAACGAATTTAGTCTCTTATCATGTTGTTCTTTGTTCTCTCCCCATACCAGAATATCATCCGCTACCACCTCTACCCCTTCTAATTCCCCAAATTCATCAATCATGGCTCTCTGCCAGATTTCGCTAGCAGAAGAGATGCCAAAAGGGAGGACTTTATAACGATACCTGCCAAAAGGGGTGTTGAAAGTGGTCAGAAAAGAGCTTCTATCTGTTAAAGGCAACTGCCAATAGCCACTGGTTGCGTCAAACTTCGAAAATATGCTCGCATTAGGCATTCTAGCTGAGACTTGCTCAAATGTCGGCATTGGATAATGTTCTCGCTGTATAGCTTCGTTTAGGTTGCGGGGGTCTAGGCATATGCGAACAGCGCCGTTAGGCTTCCTAACATAAGTCATACTGTTTACCCAGTCTGTGGGCTCGTCCACGCGGGTGATAACACCTAGCCCTTCCATGCGCTCAAGTTCTCTCTTTATTTCGTCTCGCAGCTTATGGGGAACTGTGCGCGGCGGATTACGCACAGGCTGCACATCACCCCTAATCTTGATGTCATACTCATGTGAACGCAGCCTACCAAGACCAAACAAATCATCATTTTTCGCGCTACCCTTGCTGTTAGCGTTATCAGCATCGCGCTTATCCACACCGCCATCAATCACATCCACACTTTTCCGTTCAATTAAACCTAAACTAGTACATGATTCTCTACCTAAAATAGCTTTAACGTTCCCTCTCACAACTTGAAACTTAGCTACGTGGGTATTCTTACCAGCCTTGACTCTGGTTGTTATTTCTCCTAATGGGACCATCCTATGTCCTGAAAATGAGCATAACACATACCTGCTACCTTTCAATCGATCTCTAATAGCAGGTTTAAGCTTGTTAAACACATACTCTGGAATGATATCTACCTGTGATCCACAATCTAACTTAAAGTCAATGTCAATATCTCCAATCTGACATGATTGCGTCCATTTGTCATCTTTTTCTTTTCCGATCGATATCTCATCGATGTATAATGTCTCAAAATCCTCATTAAGGCGTTCAGTCTCTTGATCTTCCTCGTAGTCGTACATCTCAGCTCTCACTTCGCGGACGTCTGCGTCACGGCGTTGTCGCTGTCGTCTCTGGGCGGGGCGATCATCGTCACGGCGGCGATCGTCGTCGCGGCGGCTGTCATTCCGTCTGTGTTGATTGTTGTTCTGGCACAACATTGATCGCGAAAAGTGTCCTTCTCGTCCACAGGATTTGCACTTCTCAAATTCGGCTGGACATCTGTCGGCATCTGCGTGTCGACCCTTATAAAAATCGCCAATGGTATTTGAATGGTGGCGAATGGTAGTTGAATGGTGATCTGAATGGTAAATGGTACGCGAATGGTATTTAAGTGGTGTTTCAATGGTAAGTTTTTAATGGTAAGTGGTAGTTTATGGTAGTTGAATGGTGATCTGAATGGTAAATGGTACGCGAATGGTATTTAAGTGGTGTTTCAATGGTAAGTTCTTAATGGTAAGTGGTAGTTTATTTAATGGTAAATGGTATACCATATACCCAATGGTGTCTCAGTGGTATGTGTCTAATGGTATGATTGGTATGATGAATGGTATACCATACCCAATGGTGTCTCAGTGGTATACAATGGTGTCTCAGTAGTATGTGCCTCTAATGGTATGATTGGTATGATGAATGGTATACCATACACCCAACGGTGTCTCAGTGGTATTCAATGGTGTATCAGTAGTATGTGCCTCTAATGGTATGATTTGTATGGTGAATGGTATACCATATACCAATGGTGTCTCAGTGGTATACAATGGTGTCTCAGTAGTATGTGCCTCTAATGGTATGATTGGTATGATGAATGGTATACCATACCCAATGGTGTCTCAGTGGTATACAACGGTGTCTCAGACTCTCAGTAGTATATGTGGCTCTAATGGTATGATTGGTATGATGAATGGTATACCATATACCAATGGTGTCTCAGTGCAGTGGTATTCAATGGTGTCTCAGTAGTATGTGCCTCTATAATGATATGATTGGTATGGTGAATGGTATACCATATACCCAATGGTGTCTCAGTGATATCCAATAGTCTCAGTGGTATATGTGTAATGGTATAATTTGTATCAATGGTATACCATATGCCCAATATGGTGTCTCATTAGTATGTGCCTATATAGTGGTATAATTAATGGATAGTTGTTGGATAATTGTAACGCAGTTGTGGCTTAGTGGTGTGTGCCTAATGAATGATATTTATGTTAATGGTGAATGGTATGCCCAATTGCATTACCCAATAACATAATTCCGAAGATTTAAAGAAAAAAAAAGATCAAAGATTAAAAATTAGAATTATTAAAATCTTTGAGTTGTGACTTTTATGCGAGCAGCTTCCCCAAATCAGGCCCATTCGCTCATGATGGCAAACATGGTCTGTTGCATTCTTTTAAATTGTATTTGTCTTTATTAAGTAAAAGGCCTATATGTGTTTAAATATTATTGAACCAGTGCTTAAAATACAATATCATTAATTTGTTATATTTTACAATTGTACATATTACCTTCTAAATTTATATCTGATGCATTGAGTGCAAACATAAAAGGAGTCAATGAAATCTTATTTGATAAAAAGGGTTTTTATTGTACCTTAATATCAACGGACCGAAAGGGAAGAATATAATCATCATTTACCGTAAAAATCTTGAAATTAAAACATGCAAGTTTTAAAGAGCATGAACAAGATGTGTATCGTACTAAATAGAAAATTATACATTTCACCATCCTTTCTTTTCTCTTTTTGTTTCTTGGTATAATTTGAACGGCACACCACCTCTCCTATCTGTACGGTATACAGTTTTTTATGTAACGCCCCCCCCCCCCTTCTTGAAAGTTTTGTTCTATTTTTAAATTAATTTTCTTATTTAATTATGGCCACTTTTTATAAAGAGAGCTATGGGGTGTTGCAAGAAAATATTTGCAGTCAATCCCAAAAATCGGTTGCAAATTTACAAGTGATAGACTAATTTCATCTAAAGTAAACCAATTTATAGATTTATTGATGGAAGAAACAATAAATCAGTTGCAAGTTTGCAATGAAAAGTAAGACTTTCAATTGATTTTGGAGTTTGAAATTGACTTGCGTTCAATTGCAAGTTTCTTGCAATGTCCCATAGGTCATTATTTTGCTTAAAATGAATTCACTGTTGGTTGTCTTCCTCCCCCAACCCCTATTGAAATTCCCATCGGCAAACCCTGATTTTGGTCTGCAACGACCAAAGCCCCCTCCCGGCCAATTTATATATCGCTACTACTGCTTTTGATCATAAAACGTTCCTCTTTTTTTTTCTTTACAAATTGTGTTTTAATTATTTTTTCTCACTCATGGATGGTGTTTATAAAGAGGAGAGCTATTCTAGGCCGGTCATTACTTGCTTAATTGAAATGATTTGTCTGTTATTGTCTTGCCCCCCCCCCCCAGTATCAAAATTCCCTGCCGCCAGGCTAGTACAATATGTAACAGAAAAAAATCTAATGAACGAAATTCTCAATTGCAATAAAAACAAAAGCGAAATTAAACAAAGAGAGAAAAGGAAAAAAGAAATAAGTAAAAAATATATATATCGAAAAACAGAAAAATAAATTTAAAAAAAGAAAAGAAAAAGACTAAGACAAAGAAAAGAAGAAAGACTGAACAGAAAAAAAAGAAGGAAAAAGAAAAAAAGACAATGGAAAGAAAAAAAAGAAAGACATGGAATTATAGAACAGAAAAAAATTGAGCAAAATGATTTTTTTCATAGATCCTTTCAAAGGATAAGCAGTGGCAAAAATCGACTGCATGGTTAATTGCCAACCCAGAACCAATCAAGAAAAAGACACCCCTGATTTGGTCTTACATGCAATTCACTCCTCCCCCATATCGGGATGTATCTTGGCTAAGAAGCCCCCTCCCCCTGATTTGGTCTTGATTTACCCCCCCCCCCCCCATATCGGGATGTGTTGGCTGCGATGCTAGCTGGCTCGCTCTATGTACGGTATGTAAGTGTTGTTCTCGCACGCGCGCGCGCACGTACGCATGTAACCGCCAATTGCAATATTTGAAAAAAGAACCCGATCAACCACTGTCTTGCTGTTCAGAAGTCCGTCTATAATTCATCATAAACTAAAGGAACACAGGTCAGATTCGGACAACGACTTCAAATTCATTCGCAGAATACGCTAAACAGTAAGTTAGATAACAATTTTCTTTGATATTGTTTTCGTAGTTAGTGGCTCGGCCTGATTTTCTAGAATGTTACTGTTAGTGTTACTGTTAGTGTTAGATGTCGTTGTACTGCCACGGGGTTTCACTGCCACCGTACCGCCACTGCCCCGTTGGCGCGGGCCGGGACACGCCTGTCTCTGGATTATTATTGCGTTAATATGCTTTGTAATTGTATTGGCTGAGTTGAGCTGAGCCGAGCATTGTCATTGAGTAGTAATTCGCTCGTATGGCCTGATATCTATTGTCAATGTTTTACAAAACCATCTCTGAATACCGGTATGAATTTATGAATGAATGACTTGTTAAATTAATGCTGTACAGTGCAGTACTGTCATGACATTGACTGTCAAAGTGTCAATTAGGCCATTGGTTACTGCACAACATTGACATTGTTTCACTGAAATGGAAACCTTATTGCTCTGGAATGAGGCCTATAATTTGTTGTTGTTGGTAGATAATGTTGGTAAATTAAGATGACATGGACATGGTAGTATTCAGGTGAAACATGGTAAGGTGTCCTAAATTTTAAAACATAAAGTAAAGCCTTAAAGGCTACGCAGGCCCTAAAAAGCTACGCACCACTTATTGCGCATGCAATTTCAATGGTAAAATGTGCACTTTGTGTGCGGAACTGTGACTGGAGAGAGTGACAAACGATTCCTATTCAATTTTTCTAGAGAGACTGCAATAATTATTCAGAGAAAACCTACAACTGTTTGGAATTAACATATTTTAGAAATTGAGGCAGAGAAATATTCCATGATAAATCAAGAAGTGTTCTGAAAACATGGCGGGATTTTGGTATTAGTGAGTTATGTGATATTTTCTTCTTGGTTAGGCCTAAGGTTTTTTAGAATATTTATTACATATGAATACGATATAATTTGTTCAAATATAAAAATTGGCATAGTTTTTGACGTTTGTAAACAAAATTCGTAGTTTACATGTATATGTAAATGTATCCCCCCCCCCAAAAAAAAAAGGGCCTATACTAATCTGAACTCAGCCATGCCAGCTGACTAAAATCACAATTTCTGAATTTTTTCCTTGGGATTTTTCCGTGGGATTGGGCACTAATTTCTCACCGACCAACTTTGAGCAAAATTCACCACCAAATGTTGTTCTCAAATGTCATATCAAGTCTGAATTGCATTTGAATGTCCATATGCCCACCGGTTTTCCGAATATCGGGAACAGCTGTATATCGGCTTCGATCTCTACGTCATTGTGTGAATCCTCATGCGTTGCTTTGCCGTAATTTTTATATGGACTGAAGTTCGTAACCAAATCATGCAAACTGCCGCAGGCAAATCTTTTGGTCGCTAACTTCAGTTCTTATAAATAATGGCAGAGCCAAGCAAAGTGATGTCTGACTGAGAATTTGAACGATAACGTTATGTTTAATGTTGGGGCCCGCAAAGATAACCTGGCTTGAGCCCGGACCGGAAGGTTTAGCAAAAAAAATTATGGGTCCTGGATCGGCCCGGAACTCGGAGCCACCGCTCAACACCGCTGCTGCAGCCCTAAGAAAAACCTGGGCCCGCTAATCCCTAATGCACTTTCGTACCCTGCGATGTTAGCGAACTAATTTAACCTAAATATTTGTCCGAATCAATTCACTGAGCATCAGGAACATCTTTATTCCGGCTTCCACCATGATTTCATCATTCGAGTTATCAGATTTAGGGTCTCACTCCACCGTATATTTATTTGGATATTTGCTGAAGTTTGCGATTACAACGCGCAAACACGAAGTCAACAGTGTTGCTGGCTGCCCTCTGCGTTCGTTTGGCAAAATCTGACTAAGAATTTTAACTAAGACGTCGAGATCAAAGCTAAATTAATGCTGTTTCCACTGCTCAAAGTGGCTGAAATTCATGTAAAGGATAAATTAAGTTAGATTATTCGAGAAAATAGATGAGCTTGGTTCATGAATAGTGGTAAATGGTCACATTATCTTGGTGTTTATTTGGTTTTTTTCGGAGACATAACAGCTTCTGATCTTCGCTGTTTTGGCTCTCAACCCGGACTGGCTTGGCCTGGGGAAATTCCCCCCAACTCACTGGTCTCTGAATTCCACCCCGGCATGGCTCCCACCATTACGATAACATCGGGAATGGAGCCAAAATACCGCCGTTCCCGATCGTGATGTTTGGAAAAATGGGCATACTGTGTATTGACCTCAAAATGTGTGTAGACAATTTCTGGTGGAAAATTTTGTTAATTATATTTTTTTAAATTAAGTTTGTCCTGTGATCACTTTTTATCTGTGTTTATTTATTTACTGATCAAAAACTTGCCCAAAATAATGTCTAGAATTCACCCACTGGCATATGATTGTCCAGGGACGGATCCTGGATTTCTCAAGGGGGGGGGGGGGCACATTTTCCCAGGAAACTTGAACAAGCACAAAAAAAGAGATCTTTACTTGTGTATGAGACAATTACCGTGTTTACACTTGATCGGCTTTTGGTTCAGAACCAAAAGCCGATGCAGAATCGGCTTTTGGTTTATCTTGCACTGCATTTACACGCTGTTACAGCTTGCGGTGCAGAATCGGCTCGCGTGTCAAAAACCTCAATTGATACGCTCACCAATAATATACGTCATAATAAAGACAACGCTGGATCCGTGCGTTTACAATTATGTCACAATGGTAAAGTAAATGAAATGCGCACCAATTGCCGATGCAGAATCGGCTTTCTGTTTACACGTAGTAAAAAGCCGATTCTGCATCGGCTCGCAGTTCTGAACCTACTACTTTGGTGGTGCAAATTCCTGATTCTGAACCGCGAGCCGATGCAAGTTAATCGTGTTTTACACGCTATGAAAAAGCCGATTAAGTGTAAACACGGTATATATTTCCGTTAGAAATATTTGCTGTAACTTTCAAAAGGAGGGACACACTTGTGTAAAGACGCCATATTTACATTAAACACATTGGCCCGAATTCACAAAGGTGGTTTTGAAAACCCACGGTTGAGTCCATGGTGTATGCAGATTTCCTGTATAAATTACGCTTAATTTAGCACGTATCTGGCGCGTGTATGAAAAATGTCCAATTCTGATGCGCGCTTTTGTCGCAGTGCGCCAAATTGACGCCTGTTACCATGGTTAGATACGCTATTTTATTCATGAGTCCACTGTTTGAAGAGTGGACTCATTAATTCAAAACAGTGGACTCGTGATTGAAATAGCGTGGATAACCACGGCAACAGGCGTCAATTTGGCGCACTGTGACAAAAGCGCGCATCAGCATTGGACATATTTTGATATACGCTGTAAATAAGCGTAATTTATACAGGAAATCTCCATAAAACATGGACTCAACCGGGGTTTTCAAAACCACCTTTTGAATTCGGGCCATTGAATGACTATTACTCAAGGGGGGGGGGGGGGGCACAGGTCAATTGTGCCCATCTGGATCCGTTACTGTGATTGTCAATACCAAGAAAAGAAAATCATATTGAATGTTATCAATTAATTGATTAGGCCTACCTTTTGAAAACTGCTGCTCTGGAAATATGACTTCAGATCATTCTTTTTCTATTAGATAATTTTCTCTTGCATACCTACATGATTGCTGATCAAAACACGTTACGCAGCAGAGTAACTGTGTTATATTGATCTATATATTTCCAGCATGCACACACAGAAAATCTTTGGTGGGGGAATTTTATTTCTGTGACATCAATTTCAAACATATTTTCAAGTGAATTTGCTGCATATGTTAAAATAAAAATTATCATGATGCTGTATATGAGTGAATCATTGCATTTTGGAGCTTAAAGAAAGTTTTACTATATTAGTATTATATTTTTGTTTTTATCTGCACATGCATATTTTCCAACACTCAAATTGAAATTTATTTCATTTAAGATTGGACGACGGATACACTGGATGATAATGTAGATGGTCCAGGATTATCTGGGAAGGAAACTACAGGTGTTGAACACAGAAAACCGTTTACAAGAAAACAACTGGAGTTTGTGAAAGGTAATTGTGTAAGAATTCACTTCAGTGGAAAAAATTGCAAAGCTTCATTAAATAAAACAGATTGTACTCCTGCAGTGGCATAGCTGAAAAAAAAAACTTGTGAGGAATGGTAAAAATACTGAAAAAGACCAAATGTCATCCCCGTTTATAGGATTACACGTCCTTTCTAACACCCCCCCCCCTGTAAAAAAATCAATATGCTGGCGGGGGGGGGGGGGGTGGACACTTTGGCCCCAGGTATGCATGTGGTATGGTATTTGTCATCATTTGGGCAACCTCCCATTAATATAACAGGTTATTTTCTGCTAATCTATGGTTAAACATGAATTTCTTTATCATATTGTACAAAATGTTTTGTTGATATTTGTTAATTGGTACTATTCAATTGAAGGGTAGTGTATTATGCAAATTTCTCGATATTTTAGAAAAATATATAAATTTCTCAAGAAAGCTTGCACGCACGACAAGCATTGATGTTTTGAACCCGTAGCTGACATACTGTCCTTTGCATTGTTTTCATCCCATATTCCTTATTACAGCTGCAAGAAATTAATCTTGCCGGGTACGCATTCACTTCACCTTGGTCGAGTGCAGCACAGTGGATAAATGTGTTGCTGAAGGAAAACACCATTGCTAGGATTCAAACCCACGACACTCTGTTGAAAGGTGAGAGTCAGAACCACTAGACCACGACGCACCCACAGTTAACAAGCTGATGTCATACCCCCACTTGTTCTTTTGTATTTTATAACAAGAAGTCATGTTTATTCACATTTTGACCTCCAAGAACTAAAAAGTGGAGTGAAGATTTATTTAATGTAAACACATGCATTGCTTGAAATCATTTTATGCTACGTGGGACATATCATACACACGTGTTCGAAAATATGAAATTATTATGATTTCATTTTATAACATAAGCCTAACACATATTCCTGACGATCATGTGCACATTCCAGTAATTTTTCCCAAAATGTTGCTAAACCTTCAAATCAAAGACTTTGTTATCAGATTTTAACGAAATTGTCAACATTATGCTTTTCTGATTAATTCTCTTCCTACCTAAATCTCCCCTTTCCTCATGCTTTCTTTCTATGGTCCCCTTCATTCTCCTTATAACTATGTTATATGTAAAATGTAACCGGTCGTCTAACCGATTTGATTGAAGGGTTAGGTACTCTACTCTAGGTACTCACATTTAAAAGTTATGTGATTCAAACACAAAGTGTACATCAGACAAACAAAAAACACTGAAAATTTCATCAAAATTGAATGAGGATTAACGAAATTATGACGAATTAAAGTTGTTATTTTTTGGTAAAACTGTTCTCTGCAAGTCCTCATGAATATACAAGATCCCAATTTATATATTTTTTTGTATTATATGAATTCAAATTTTGTCCAAGCTACAATGTAGGTTGTAAAAAATTACGATTGACTACTGATATACTGTGTAAGACAAAAAATATATTATATTTCACACATAGTTGAGTTATTCATCTGATTCAACACAACAAAAATAGACAACAAAGAAATAAGTGGGAATCTTGTATATTTGAACTATGGGAAATAGTTAAAAAATAGATGTGCTACTAAGAATTATTTTCTATATGATTTGCAAAATATTTAAAAAAGATGTCGCTATTTTTCTTGTTTTTTTTTCTATTTTCATGATATATTCTTTATCATTCTATATATTCTATTTTTGATATAGATATTATTTATTTCTTTAATGTATTTATGATAAACTTTTGGCATGTTTCTACAGAAAATCATTAAAAACGATTTATCTTTTCCGGACTCGAAAAACCTTATCGCCCTTAAACCAACCTGCTTCTACAAACCGAATAATCTGATTAACTCGCTTTTCGCATTGCAAAAACGGCGGAAATCGGAAAATTCAACCTATAACCTCACGTTGCATTGTACATATGTCCAAAATTGCATCTTCTTAGGAAAATTTTCAAAATTTGTGGTAGATCTCACTCAATGTAGCAGGTATACGTGTTGCACGATCAGCTGGCGAGATCGAAAAGGCCAGAATGTGCAAATTTATGTACTGCGAAATTGCACTTCCGGGATTAAGCACTTCCGCCAGACACGATACGCTATTTTGCCGTGTGTTTTTACAGAAAAGTTAAACGGATTAACATGGCAATAACCACCTCTCAGAGATGGTTATGAGAAACCATATTTTGCTTGAAGCAGTTTATCAATAAACCGCATCGCGTCTGTTTCTACAAAATTCTACAGGAAAGTTTTCCGGGATTCTGGATACTTACGCGGGTAATACCTTTTAACGATTCTATGTAGAAACACGCCGTTTGATATATCTTTTAGGTGAAAAGAAAATAGAGAAATATTAGGAGGTTCTATTTTTATGGGGGTACTATTTTCCCCCCTTTTGGGGATATTTATTTCCTCTAAGTTTGGTACTCTTTACCTTTAATCATTTGGCCATGTGAAGGCTATCACACATTTTGAGTTTAATCTTCGAAATTTGGTGTTCATCAGTTTGTTGTCCAAACTCTGTCTTACATTTAGATTTGTTTATAGGAAGATTAACATAATATCTATGTGGAGTGCAATCATTGACCTCTTGTAGAGTCGTGCAGTCACATGTATTCATAATGCTGGTGCTTTTATGCCATACGTGTACTTGTCAATACTGGGTTCCACTCTTTTGTACTTGAACTTATTAGTAAAAAAAATATTTTATTAATGTCATTGAAGTAGCTGTGTGAAAGCAATTACACACAACAGATTTAAAATCAAGGTTATTGTATTAACCTTGTATCAGTATCAGGTATCAAGTATCGGGTTTGTTTGCAGAATAGTGGTTTTGCCAAGTACTCAATCCACGTAAAAAGCCATCAGAGAGAACATGTTTATTCTTGGAAATTTTATTAATTTGTTGTGTTTTTCAATTAAACTCTGTCTTGATACATGTTTTTTTTAGATACCAAGATTGACAGAGTATAGATGTCAACGAGGAGCAAAGTCATATATATTCATAACTTATGTGCTTTAATTATAAAGTCTATACTTGTGAATACTGTGTTCCATTTATGCTGTACTTAAACTTCTTATAGTAAAAACATTTGACGTTCTTGAAATAACTGTTTTCATCATTTTTTTCTTGAGCATACTTAATCCATTATCAATCCTACCATTAACCCGAGCTATATATGCTGTTCACCATTGGTCTACCATTCACTGTACTTTATTGGCCTACTAAACATTGTACACCTTTGGTCTACTGTCTATCATTCAGTGTAAACCATTGGTCTACCATTCACAGTACACTTGTGGTCTATAATGTATGGCCAATGGTGTAAATTGAATGGTTGACCAATGGTATAGAGTGTATGGTATGACAATGGTGTACAGTGAAAGGTAGGCCAATGGTGTACAGTAAATGGTAGGTCAACGGTGTATGGTAAGCCAATGGTGTACGGTGATTGGTAGGTCAATGGTGTATGGTGTATGGTAGGCCAATGGTGAACTGTAAATGGTAGGTCAATGGTGTGCGGTGTATGGTAGGCCAATGGTGTACAATGTATGGTAGGTCAATGGTGTATGGTGAATGGTAGGGCAATGGTGAACGGTGTATGGTGAATGGTGTACGGTGAATAGTACGCGAATGGTGTACGGTGAATGGTAGGTGTACGGTGTATGGTGAATGGTAGGCGAATGGTTTATGGTGAATGGTACGCGAATGGTGTACGGTGAATGGTGTACGGTGAATGGTAGGTGTACGGTGTATGGTGAATGGTAGGCGATTGGTGTATGGTGAATGGTGTACGGTGAATGGTACGCGAATGGTGTACGGTGAATGGGTCAACGGTGTATGGTGAATGGTGTATGGTGAATGGTGTAAGGTGAATGGTAGACCAATGGTGTCCAGTGAACGGTGGCTGAATGGTAAATGGTAGGCCAGTGAATGGTGGCTGAATGGTGGTCAATGGTAAACCTGTCTATAGTGGCCATGGTAGATCAATGGTGAATGGTGTTTGATCAATGGTATATGAATGGTAAATGGTGCTCATGAATATGGTAATAGTAACGTCCCAATTATTTAAATTAGTTTGAATGGTATACCATTGGGGCTTGAATGGTATACCATTGGTGTATGATGGGTGCTGTGCGAATGGTATTCCAATGGTATATCAATGGTGTATGGTGTATGGTATTTCAATGGTATACCATTCAATTTTTTTTATAAGGGGATATGTGCAGTATTTACAGTTTGCCTGTGTCGGGCGTTTAACTTCAGGATAACGTCGACCACGTTCATGACGTTGATCTCGCCTGAATGACTTCGAGCTGTGATCTCCATCCCTTCCATTTCCATTTCGCTGCCCTCTAGCGCTTTCACGTCCTCGGCGCCTTGCGTCGATGGCATCTACGGCTCCTTTCTCGACGCCGTCGATGTGCGAGGAAAGCTGTTTCACTTGCTCGGCGCTGGCTTCCGCCAAAGTACACATATCTGTGCACTGCTTTAAAGTCAAGTTCTCGATCTGTAGGAGTTTTTCCCGGAGCGCTTGATCCCTTATTCCGCAGACGATGCGATCCTTCAGTAGGGACTCTTCAAGTTGCTCAAACTCACAGTCGTTTGCGAGTCTTTTGATCTCCGTCAGGAACTTAGCAAAAGGCTCACCGTCATGTTGCTTGCGGGTATTGAACAAATACCTGTTCACAGTTGTGTTCTTTTTAGGTTCACAATAATTTCTGAACTTCAGCTTCAAGGCATTTATCCTGTTTCTTTCGTCATCCGCGAATTGAAAAGTTTGGCATATAGCCTGAGCATGTGGCCCTGCCACGTGGAGAAAAGTTGCACACCGGACAATCTCCGGCTTCTCCGTCAGTTGAGTAGCAATCTCATAGACGTTAAATTCCCGTATCCAATCGTTGAAATTCTTGGACAAGTTCCCTTCAAAGGACAGTTGTCCAGGAGGTCGCAGACCCGACATAGTTGTAAATTATCAAGAAAGCGCTGGTTCTTAAAACCTTCTGACACCATGTGATGTGACGAGCACAATAAAAGATACGTCTTGACTCCAAGAGATACGGTTGTAGAGTGTCTTTATTAAGGTGCCAATTGGCTAGCATAATGTATCACATCTCAACAGTAGATGGCGCAATACAAGTATCCAGTATAAGTACATACATTACAGTAGTCATCGTGACTTGACTTCTACTTTTTACATAATACCTACCTTCAAATAAGATATCTTGCCGCATATTGCTATACCGATGGTAAGTATTCCACCAATGAATACCTAAGAACAGTAAAAGAAAACATTTATATTCATCACTCAAAATCTGCAATAAAAATGCTGTATTATTTCTTTCATTTTCATTCAGACAAAATTCACAAATTATCTGCCAGACAATTAAAACAGAAGGTGAATAGATAAAAAGAAATATGTTACAAAGGAGACGGAAAAGGAAGATGGAAAGTGGACATACCAGGATACAGAATGGAAAATATTTTAAAGAGAAAAGAGGGAGTAAGACAGTGAGAACACAAGAGAAAGAAGAGACAAGAATAGGAGAAGTTTAGTAGATAGATAGATAGTTTGATAGATGGATGTATGGATGGATTAATAGATAGATAGATTGATAGATGGATGGATGGATTAATAGATAGATATATATATATATATATATATATATAGAGATAAATCAAAGATAGATAGATATATAGATAGATAAATCAAAGAAAGATAGATAAATAGATAGATTAATTGATAGATAGATAGATTAGATAGGTACATAGAAAGGGAGGAGCGTGTGTATGCGCAAGTGTGATGTGGGTGCGTGTATGTGCGTGGAGAGAAAGAGGGGGGTAACGGTGAAAGAGAAATTGTGAGAGAGAGGGAGAGAATGAGAGGGGACGAAACGAAGAGGATTGGCGGATCGTTGGCAGAAAAGAGAACGGGGGGGGGGGGGTCAGGAAGAAATCCCTTAGACTGATCATGTTACTTCCATTGGAACACTTCACTGTATAGGGCGATTCCACACTAGAACTTCACAAATATAAATTTCAACATGCTTTCAATAAGTCATAAGTAGTGTAATATTTTACTATGATACCTAAATTATATGAAAATTATGAGTTTCAACCAAAAGTGAAGTCAGATATAGTTTTTTTGGGGGGAAACAATGGAATTTCCAATTTTCAATAATTTTGCTAATTAAATAGTCAAGTACAAACACTGCCTGAAACAATTATTGGCAAAGCACGAGAAGGTTGAAAATATTGCAGGTCAATGGAATAATATTTCATTGATGGTTCCAAATAATATCTACAACATTTTCATGATCCATAATAGGGGCAGCCCTGATTTTTCCGAACCTATTTTTGGCAATGTCCCGTACGACACATGAAAATGCAAAAGTTTTTTCTACAATTTTATTTTTGATGATGCAATTTCACAATATCAGTTTCTCTATCTTTGACCCATGAGTGATCGATTTATCCCATAAAGATCTAATTACTGCCCTTCACTTTTCAATAAATTATTGTCCTATTAAAAGTTGTCCCGTACGACACACAATACATACTGCATTTAGTTGCAGGATTTGGATTCAGAAACTATAAACAGTAGGCCTCTTTTAATCTAAGTAATTGATTTGACATAAAGTGAACTGAAAATTAAAGTACTTTTTTTTTTCCATAGAACATGAAATAGGTGATTCTAACCACTTTATTTGACTTCATGTAGGCGTATTCTTTTGTGAATCCCTTCAGCTAAACTAGTGATTTTCACTGGTCAGAGCAGGTTTTAAATTTCTTTGTCATTGATCATGAAAAGAAAACCTTTATAATTGATTCACCCTATTCTGGAAGATTACTTCCTCTTGCATGCTAATGTGAAATTATTATAAGATGTAAAAAAATATTTACATATCAATCATCTATTAATAATAATAATAATACAGGTATATTTACCCAGGGAAGCCGCTTCAGTTCCGAAAACTGTTCTCCCAGCGGGCCCTGCTATTATTATTACCCCGGCTTTAGCTGGGCTGCCTAGGCGCTCAAAGCATTCAAGGAATTTCTTCCTACCGGGTACCCATTCATCTCACCTGGGTTGAGTGCAGCACAGTGTGGATAAATTTCTTGCTGAAGGAAATTACGCCATGGCTGGGATTCGAACCCACGACCCTCTGTTTCAAAGTCCGAAGACTAATCCACTGGGCCACAACGCTCTATTTGGACTTCCCTTGATGATCACTATTTTTATATACAGTATTGAAACTCCTTACTTTTTTTCAAGTTTAAAAAAAAAATCTGGAAAATAAGACAAACCATGTTGGTCAAAAAAAAATCTGAAAAAATAAGACAAACCATATGGTTTCATGAAATGCAGAAAGGTTTGAAAAAGTAGAATCGCATTTCTTTAGAAAAAAAATATTTTGTGGAATTACAATTGACAGTTGTGACATATATCATATATATATACATTTTATATGAAAAATCATAACATTTTAGCCAATTCACTAAAACATAAGTTCACACAAAACCTCAAGCTCGTAAAAAGGCTGTGAACCCTTGTACATTTCCCATCATGAAAATAAATGATAACATATAGCTCCCGATTTTATATATTGAGGTTACTTAATTCTATTGTCCTGAATGACTACTTATTGAAAGGCTTTTCAATAAAAAGGAAAAATTTAGGGGCAATGCTCCCCTTCTGATTGATAAAAAGTTCATTGTTTTATTCAGGCTGCCCAGTACAACACGGAAGTGCCTGTACAACACACAAGTGTCCCGTACGACACACAAGTGTCCCGTACGACACATTATTTTGTTTATGATATATTGACAGAAATGTTCAGTCAAAAGCGGTTTCTAACATAATGAATGTCTTGAGTTTGATAGGATTATCATTATCATCAGCCAAATAAAGTGATTGAAGAAGTCAAAGAGACAAGCTTGCTCTGTTACTACAAAGATTGATTTTATATGTTGTGATATGCTTTTTATAATGTTGTATCTTTCTTAATTTCCTCTCTTTTCTCAAGTTTTTATCTTCTGTCTTTCCTCTCTCCAATTACTTGGCTTGTTTCAAAACTTTATTCGTACATGTCTCTGTCAGTAATTAACTGTGATTCCTCTCCAGTGAATCTTGATAATTATTGGGTAAAATGTTCAAATTGTAGCATTACAGAAAACATTTATGATTTGAAGCATGATTTGCTTAGCTTCGGAAATGATGTAACAAACAATAACTTTTTATGTAATAAATGCTTAAGTGAAATTTTTCCTTTTAATAATGTTAATGATGAACAATTCTATGATACATGCCATATGTCTCTTAATGACCGTAGACATAAGTTTTCAGATTCATTCCTACATGAAATGATTAATAATGGCACACCAAAGTTATCCTTGAATAATGATGAGCCCTTTGATCCTATTAATTTGTCAGACCAGTATTTTACTGTAAAAACATTTAACGAAAATAACAGATCATTAGGTAAAACATATTCTATTATACATCTCAATTGCAGAAGTCTTAATAAAAATTTAGACATATTTTTAAATGAAATTGAACATCACCCTGATATTATTGGAATATCCGAGACTTGGCTAAATGATTCATCTCCTTTATCAATGTTTCAATTAGAAGATTATTTATTTGAACATAAACACCGAGTTGGTAAAAAAGGTGGTGGAACTGGAATGTATATCAATAAGTCTGTGCATTACAAAATTAATGATTTAGCTACACAATACAGTACTTTTGAATGTTATTCATTGAAATTCCACAAAAGGGTAAAAATAAATTGATTGGTGTCATTTATCGCCCTCCTGACAAATCTGTTGATGGTTTTTTAGAAGATTTTACAAATGTTTTTCAAAACAATATTATGAATAATTATGAATGTTACATCATGGGTGATTTCAACTTAGATATGTTAAAAGTTTCACAAAATATTAAAATCGATGCTTTTTTCGATTTGATGCTTAGTTATTCTTTTCAGCCGCTTATTGGTGCACCAACTCGTGTTACAACTTCGTCTGCCACTTTGTTGGATAATATTTTTGTTAACTCAGATTTATTTATCAATGCTGGTATTCTCATATCTGATATAAGCGACCATTTACCTGTTTTTGCAATTACTGGTTCGTTAACAAGTGTGCCACATGAATCTATTTATACTGTACGCTGTATCAATGATGACACAATATGTTTTATAGTGAAGTTCAAAATCTGTCATTTAATTTAACTGATGGTGTAAATAGTTCGTACAATTCATTTCTCACAAATTTTACCAATTTATATAATAAATGCTTTATGAAAAAAGAACGTCAACAGAAAAAGATATGTAATAAAAGAGTATGGATGACGCATGATTTAAAAAAGCTCTGCCAGAAAAAATCAGAACTCTATAAAAAGTTTTTACAATATCCTACACAGTATCTGAGAAAACATATAAAAGATTCAGAAATTATGTAACCTTAAAGCTTAGGCAAGCTAAGAGTAATTTTTATTTCAAGAAATTCAATGATTTCAAAGACAATACAAGAAAGACTTGGCAATGTATTAATACAATTCTGGGAAAAAATAAAAGCTCATCTTCAAGTATTAATGCTATAAAACTGAATGGTGAAATTGTAACTAATAAAGAAACAATTGCAAATGCCTTTAATGATTTTTTTGCTACAATTGGTATTAAAATGTCTTCTCAACACACTAATAATTCTAACACTAATTTTGCTTCTTATCTAGATGACCCCAATTTGCAATCGCTATATCTCAAACCAATAAAACCAAGTGAAATTATTGATATAGTTTTAAAAATGAAAAGCAATACAAGTTCTGGTCAAGATTCTATAGGTATCAAAGTTGTAAAGAAAATAATTCGTTTACCAGTCATTTGTGAAAATCTTAGTCATATTTTTAACTGTAGTATATCTACTGGCAAATATCCTGATTTAATGAAAATAGCCAGAGTAACCCCAGTTTACAAAAAAGGTGATACGAGTGAACTTAATAATTATAGACCGATCTCTGTACTCTCAATATTTGCTAAAATACTCGAAAGATGTATGTATAATAGAGTTGTTTCTTTTTTTGATAAACTCCAAGTTCTTTTCTGTACTCAGTTTGGTTTTAGATGTGTGGGCACTCCACATCTTCTGCAATATTGGAATTGATTCATAAAATTACACAAGCAATAGAAAGGAAAGAATATACATTAACAGTTTTTATTGATTTGTCAAAAGCTTTTGACATTATAGATCACTCAATTTTATTTCATAAATTACATTACTATGGGATCAGAGGTATTGTTTTAAACTGGTTTCGAAGTTATTTGAATGAACGACAACAGTATACAGTTATAGATGGTGTGGAATAAAAATACAATACAGTAAGATGTGGAGTGCCCCAAGGCTCTATACTTGGTCCCCTTCTGTTTTTGATTTACATAAATGACTTGCCAAAATGTTCAACCTTATTAAATTACATATTATTTGCAGACGACACCAGTATTTTTCTTTCCAATCCTGATCCAACTCAACTTATCAATACCATGAACACCCAATTAATAAAATTACATCAATGGATGTGTGCCAATAAGTTGATTTTAAATGTAGATAAAACTAACCATGTAATATTTGGTACACGTAAAATTAGTAATAACATCCCAAATATTCATTATAATGATCGTATTATTAATAGAGTGTCAAGTACGAAGTTCTTAGGTGTTATTATTGATGATAAGTTGTCTTGGAATAATCATATAAGTCATCTATGTGGTACCATATCTAGAAATATTGGAATTCTTAGGAAATTATCATTTTTGCCCAGAAATGTTCTTAAATTATTGTATCATTCTTTAATATCTTCTCATTTAAGTTATTGTTCCACAGTGTGGGGCTTTTCATCAAAATATAATCTTAATCGTATATTTCGTCTACAGAAAAGGGCACTAAGAGTTATAACTCATTCTCATCATTTACACCCTTCTTCCCCTTTATTTTCCAAAATGAATATTCTTTCAATTCATAGTATTATTTCTTTACAAACTGGTTCATTCATGAATAACTGTTTTCATGGTAATATACCACCGTCACTTTTGAATTATTTTATATTGAATCGATCCATTCATTCCCATAATACACGAAATAGGTGTAAATTTCATCCTCCTCTGTGTCGCACAGAGCTAGCCAAATCAACCATTTTTTATCAGGGCCCTATACTGTGGAACAATCTCTCTGTTAAACTTCAGACAGCTAAGACATGTAAACTTTTCAACTTTAACTACAAACGACACTTACTTTACACTGACCAACCCCTTTCTCTTGACAAATAATCATAGCCTCTCTGTTTCTTTCCTCCTTCTTTCCTGTCCTGTCTTATGCCATATGAATGTATTTTTATGATTATGTATGTATTATGTTTTATGTATTATGTATGCGCTTATGAATCTTATTTTGGGCCATCCAAACAAGCCTGATGAGCTTTAATTTGGTCCACCACTATTTCAAAATGTATTTTTATATTGCTTTGTATATATTTTAATTTTGTGGAAATAAATGAAATGAAATGAATGAAAATGAAAGTAAGAAAGTTTGGCTTCAATTTAGAGATGTCCCGTACGACACATTTTGAGTGTCCCGTATGCCACAATGTTCTCGAAAATTGTAATTTGCTTTATTCATTCATGAGTGTTTATTTTGATTTCTTTCATAGATGTGTTTGTTCTAGGGTAATTGAATATCAAATTGAGTTCAGTTTCTATGGAAATTATCCGCCCAAATCACAGACTTTAGAGTACAAACTTGAGGTTACTAAAAAAGCCACTTTTTCTACGTCCGTACGACACATTACTATTTTAAATCTGTATTATACAGGATGTGAATTCAAGTCATGTTAAGTCTTGGTTTTCCTAACACTCTGGTAGTACTTGATGATCACCTTTAGTTACTGGAATATTTGTTTGTTTTTCTTGTCAAAAACTGTAAAATGTTCTCTAAATGTCCCGTACGACACGTATGGAATCACCCTATACTGCTTTCATATCTTATATAGATCGAAACATATGAACTTAATTGACATGACTCTTTTTGTTTCAGTTATACTAGTAGGCTCATGTGACTTAACATACACCATCATTTCAACAGTGATGTAAAATACTTCAAATGCAAGATCAGTGAAAGAGGGGGGCAAGGGCAACCAGAAGAAAATAAAAAAAGAGGGAGAAGAAAAATGGGACAGAACAAAGGGGGGAAAACAGCATCAAAGAGAAAGATCTGGGTTATGTCTTTCTCCAGTGATTCAAGTGAGATAAAGTTGACGAATCATTTTACATCGTCGTGCCTCTTATCAAAATACCCTGACGCCGCCCCTGGCCGCGAAATTATTTTTCCCACCGAGTTCTGGACCGACATATGAATATTTATGACTTGCGTCTTCGGATTGAGAGTACGCATGCGCGTGGACTTGGCCTCGACCAGTGCCGATCGTAAGCATTCACGTTGCTCAGAATGAATTAGCATCGTCAAATTACCGGTACCCTTACATAGTTACATAGGCCTTATAGGCTTAGATCTATATATACATCCAATTCTTAAACACTAATCAAACTAGCTGCCATTAATGGCAAGACATGTGCTAGGGTAGGGCTAGCTTAGGCTAGCGCATTAACTATACCTCAAATCTGGACCTGTCTAATGCCTAATACTAATAGGAATAGCCGACTTATGCCATGGTTAACTTCGAACTTGTTAATTTCGAACTTTACGTTTGATTAGGTTTGGACCAATATTAGCTTATTTACCATGGTTTAATATGTCTAGTCCGTATACAGAACCAGTCCTAGATCTAAAATAAATATCTTAGTTCTAGTCTAGTCTCTAGATCTAGACTCTGATCTACGCGCTATCAGCATGGAACCACTAGTGTACCAAAGGGGGGGGGGGTCAGACTGCCCCCCCTGACGAGTCACAACTGATCCAGGGGACGTGCCCCCCCCCCCCTTTGAGAAGCCAAATTAATAATTTGTAATGTCAAAATGCAACGAAAAAAGACGTATGTCCCCTCTTTTGAACGTGAAGATTTTTTTTTTTTCTCGTCAAATTTGTTTCAGCTACGAAATCCTTCATTTTGGGTGAAGACGGGGATCAAGATCACTGACGTTAATTTGTGCCTGACGTTAGAATACGTTCCATGCACGCACTGGTGTACCTAGGATTTTCCAAAAGGGGGGCAAATTTTTTAGAGGATATTTCGTCCGCGAAAAAATGTGACAAGCCCCCCCCCCCCCAAAAAAAAAAAAGGGTCTTCACCCCAAATTATGGATTTCTTAGCTGAGAAAAAAATTGACAAGCCAAAAAAAAAAAAAGAAGATTTTCACGTTAAAAAAAGGGGACATACGTCTTTTTCATTGCATTTTTACATTACAAATTATTAATTTGGCTTCTCAAAGGGGCACGTCCCCTGAACCAGTTGTGACTCGTCAGAGGGACAGTCTCCCCCCCCCCCCTTGGTACACTTCTAGTGGTTCCATGCTGATACAGCGTAGATCAGAGTCTAGATAAAGAGACTATAGACTAGAACTAAGATTAAAAAAAATTAGATCTAGGACTGGTTTTGTATACGGACTAGACATATTTAACCATGGCAAATAAGCTAATATTTATCTAAACCTAATTAAACGTGAAGTTCGGAATTAACCAGTTCGAAGTTAACCATGGCATTAGTCGGCTATTCAGTGTTGTAGTCAAGGCTCAAACCTCCAAGGCCAAGGCTTTAATACCCAAGGCCAAGGCTTCAATACCAAAGGCCAAGGCATGGAAACCCAAGGCCAAGGCCTGAAAACCTCACGGCCAAGGCATTCCAAACTGACGATATACAGAACAATGAACTAACAATACTCAGGCGGCAGACATCACACATGGTAAAATGTATGTGAGCGAGGGGACTGAGCGAGAAAAAAAATTAACCTTTGTACATTTAAAACAAAAATAATTTCATGATAGAGACATATTAAAATAATGATATAGTTACCTGTGTACACATAATCCATAATTTTTCTATAGGCGATTTACATTGCAATAATTATTATTACCACGGTCATCTGATCCTGGCATTCTCAACGTATGTTTTTCTCCACTCCCTGGGACAGGGGCAGCAGAAAATTATTATGGGGGGGGGGTCAACGCCAAAAAGGCACCCATTTATCAAAATTAGTTTTTTTTGTTCAAACAGACACATGTATTTTCAAAATGAGATTATGAACTGCGTGAAGTAATTGTGTGTTTTATAGAAATTAAGTTGAGCAAAGGCTTTCTAAAGTGATTTTTAATTATAAGATAGATATTTTGCTTTAGGTTTTACTTCTCAGCGAGAAAGCATAGCGAGCAAGCGGTTTTGAAAAAAAAAATCAATTCTGATGTTGTAAAACTTGATTTATGGTCAATTATGGGGCTAATCATTGTTGAAATTTCCTTGCGCGATGTTGCCAGCGCGAATCACCAGCTCAAACTTCTTGACATGTCGTGTAATAAGACATGGAAATCATTTTATTCTGAGCTGGTTTTGTAATCATGAAAAAGATGTGTATCTAACTAAAAAATAACTTTGCGCTCGCTAATTTTTTTATATACTGACCAGTAAAGGAAGCAGTTAATTACTGCATTTTAAATAAGATACATAACTCACCAATAAAAAATAATGCGAGCGCAAAGCGCGAGCTCAAAAATTTGTGATATTCCAACCTGAAAACTGGACATTCTAAGCATTTTTTTGTGAGCGAGAAGAGAACGAGTACAATAATTGATGCGAGTGCAGGAAGCGAGCCAAATATTTGTGATATTTCAACCATAAAGCAACATTCTATACATTTTTGTAACCATTAGCAGTACTGTATATAATTGATGCAAGCACGATTCAAAATCTGTGATTTTCGAACCTAAAATGTATTACTAGTATGTTTTATTATTAAAGAAGGTATTTCTTTTTTAAAAAGGGCATATTTCATTTGGAAAAAAAATCCTACAGGGATTTTTTTTTGGGGGGGGGCAAGAGAGCACAAAGTGCAAGCTAAAATTTTCAAATGCTTAAACTGAAAATGAGTCATTTTTAGGACTCTTGTCAGTTTTCATATTTTTTTCTGCTTGCAACCACTTTTATCAAACAGTTAATTAATCATTAATTATTAATACTTATTGATAATATTGATAATTATTAATTATTAAATTATTTTTTGTTAATTATTATTTCTTGAAACCATATTGACACAAAAACAAATACGTTGCTTATTTCCTTGAAACTGTAGAGAAATGAGATTCAATGTTGAACGATATGTGATTAAAAAGAAGTAAACATTTTTTCCCCTTTGTTTTGTCAATCTGACCCAAAACAAATATAAAATTTAGAAGAGAGATAGAGAGAAGAAGAAGTCCCACCACCAAGAATAAACTTAGACAAGGGGGGGGGGGGAAGGGAAAAGAAAAGATGGAGTATAAATGTGATATTATTTTTTAAACAATCTGTTGCAAAATTAGCTTTTCTTATAGAAAGAGGGGACAAATTTTGTTCACTCGCTCGCTTCAATCGCTTTCTTCTTTTTTTTGTCAGAAATTTTGCTCTATATATGCCATGCTTGGCCCCTCAAAGTTTCTGGCTCATCATGTCATTGACATAACCCATTTGGATATGACAAAATTGGAGACTGTGTTCAAGTTTACCAAATCTTTTCAGAATATCATTAAGACTTAAAACATTCTTGTTGGCCAAAGAAAATAATACAAGGAAAATCCTAATGGAATAGAAATCAACCTTGTTGTCGTTCTTTAGAGTTAGCTATGTTTAAAGTATGAAAATTGTTGTCAAAATTGCAGTCAGATGTAAAAATTATTCTTGTCATCAAAGCACTATTATCTTGATCATGACCATTATTATTTACTGTCATTATCATCATATGATTACAACACATTACCAATACATAATACTATTTTTCATAACTGATGTATTCTTTGTTTGAATTTCTTGATAATGGTGACAATTACAATTGATGACACTGCTAGTACACTTACTACTGCTGCTGCTACTGTTACTGGTGATTGGTAGTATTGACCATTAGTGTTATTAAATATATATATAAAAAAACAATTGAAACATTTATAATTACTTATTTAAAACAAATGAAAGTACAAAATACAAAATGCCTTGAAAATGCCTTAAAATTTTAAGGCTCAAAATCCTCAAGGCCAAGGCTTTGAAAAAGTAGCTAGGCATTAAGGCGCCTTAAGGCCAAGGCCGAGCATCAAGGCACTACAACACTGATTAGTACTAGGCATTAATTAGACAGGTCCAGATTTGAGGTAAATTAATGCGCTAGCCTAAGCTAGGAGCTAGCCCTACCCTAGCACATGTCTTGCCATTAATGGCAGCAAGTTTATTAAGTGTTTAAGAATTTGATATATATGTATATATATATCTAAGCCTATAAGACCTATGTAACTATGTATTAAAGGGTACCGGTAATTTGACGATGCTAATTCATTCTGAGCAACGTGAATGCTTACGATCGGCACTGGTCGAGGCCAAGTCCACGCGCATGCGTACTCTCAATCCGAAGACGCAAGTCATGAATATTCATATGTTGGTCCAGAACTCGGTGGGAAAAATAATTTCGCCCCCTGCGAGGCCAGGGATAATATCCGTAATAAAGTATCATAAAATGAATATCCAAATAATACACCTTTATCTAAAATCTTTAAAAAAAAAAACATCTTTCAGTTTTGACTTACGGCTCCACCAACCCAGAGGGGTGTCTTGATACCAAGAACGATCCCTTCCTCCATGATTGCATAGACTCCAACAGTGACTAGACCAATAGATGATATCACAGAGAGGATGCCGAAAATACTTACACCAAAGACGGCTGATAACTTGATATCAGGCTTCTCCATTCTGACAAACAGATGACATTGAGTTTAAAATATTTATACCAATGCTATATTTATAATGAACTTGAAGAAAAATAATTGGCTAACCATTTTAACAAGATCATGTCACAGTCCCTATTAGAAGAACGAATACTAGACACAAACACACTGTGAAAGCTGAAAAACAATATTTGAAAAAATACAAGCAAAATACCCCCAATCAAGAAAAGGGTGAATAAAAAGTTGTAAATGGAAGACATTGACCCTAAAAATTGTTTCATGATTTTGAGCGCTGTTTCTGTCATTCTGTTATTATTTTGTTGGAGGGGAACCGGAGATCCGCAAAATAATTTATGAAAAAATTGTATTGTTAAACATTGAATATTTAATATATTTTCTCTGTAGCATGGTTTGCACGATGCACTGTCAAATATCTTTGAACAGTTGAATATCTTTTAGGCTCTCCTTGGCTATCTCATATTTTGCTCGCCTCTTTGATTTCTTTCTTAAAAGACCAAATTAAAAATCGAATTTCCTTCTCATTTTTTTTTATTGCTCGTTTTGTTCGCTTGAAAGTTTTTTTTTTGTTTTGTTTTACTGTTACATCGGGCCAAAATTTGTTTGGTTGATTATTCCGTTATGTAGGCCCTATACCAAAAGTAAAATCAAATAGAGGTCCAAATCTTTAAAAAAAGATGAACAAATGGACGATATGTTATCATGATCGATTGATTCTTCTTTTATAAAACCAAGTATTATTATCTTTGATTATTACTCCGGTATAAATCTTTAAAAAGAATCACACACGCCAGAAATGCATTTCATTCAAATAAACAAGGATAGACACTATATCGGCATAGTGAGAGGGAAAATACTTTGAGGTGAAATAGTTACAGTATTTTAATATATATTTGTTGTAGAAAATGTGATTTTTCCTTCGTAAACATTACAGTGATTTTACACTAAAAAATTTACCCATTAGAAATTATCATATTTATTACAAATGTCACTAAATTAAAGGGATGGTCCGGGCTGAAAGTATTTTTAGCTTAATAAATAGAGTATAATTCACTGAGCAAAATGCTGAAAATTTCATCAAAATTTGATAACAAATAACAAAGTTATTGAATTTTAAAGTTTAGCAATATTTTTTTAAAACAGTCGTAATGAATATTCATTAGGTGCGCTGATGATGTCACATCCCCACTTGTTCTTTTGTATTTTATTATATGAAATTAGGTTTATTCAAATTTTTTCCTCCAAGAACTAGAAAAATTGGAATGACAACTGATTTAGTGCATTAGATATTTATTGCTGCAACTTATTTCATTATAAGAGAAACATATTATTCACACAAGAATGAAATAATGAAAAAATTATGATTTTATGTAATAACATAAGAAAACGGAAAGTGGGGATGTGACGTCACCAGCCCAACTAATAAATATTCATGACGACTGTTTTCACAAAATATTGCTAAACTTTAAACCTCAATAACTTTATTATTTGTTAACCGATTTTGATGAAATGTTCGGCATTTTGCTCAGTGAATTCTACTCTATGTATTAAGATATAAATATTTTCAGCCCTGACCATCCCTTTAATATCCTTTCCCCGCTTTGTTCAAATCTTGACCAGTCTATTCTCCTGATAACTCAGCCATCACATTATTTAAATCAACTTATATAATTATGTTATTTTGATTATATGTTGGAAAACACTTTTTTAATTAAGAAATATAAGCTAAGTTATTTATCTAATTTCAATCTCGGAGAATTTTCCCCCTTTTTTAAGAATCAAAATTAGACCTACTTGTGATCACCGTGATAGCGTTGGAAAATGTATCGCCAAAATTCAAGATCATAAATTACTGAAGATAAATAAAATACGCAGCAGAAAATGCTTGTAATTTCCGAAATATCGAATCCCTAAAAAAAAATGGAAGAAGAATAATCAGGGGAGTATAATTTTCACGAACCATCTTGTCAATGATTTTCATTGACTAATTTGCTCTTAGCCAATCAGATGCAAGGATTTCTGTACCTCATTCTCAGTGAGTGAAAATCACCATTAATTTTGTTTCATGAAATGCTCCCAAGACATGCATATAAATGCTTTCAGATTCATCATCATAATCAGGCCTATAATCATATCTATCAAACTGATTATGGATTCAATATCTTGAGAAATGTTCCCTGCTCAAAACGTAATGCGCCACAGAATCTGCTACAGTATACCAACTGATTTTGCATTGTCTACATTTTATTCTGAATGAACTCATAGATCTACACACTAAATCAAAATGAAATTACCTACTTACGTGGAGTGGAAAGCTGGCTTGTCCAATCTAACCCATGATATTGAAGGCAGAAAATCTAGATGTATACTTCGATCACCTACAAAGAATTAAAACAGAGTCCAGCCCAAATGACATAGATTTTGCAGTATGCCCGGAACATGTGCACCCGTTTACCAGCTTGGCAGCCATGCAGGATTTGTATTATTATGTATATTGTTATGCAAATAGGAACTAAACGGATGCCTGACATTGCAATTGAAATTACGTAATTCCTCTCTGTTTATCTGACAACGGAAGTCAGTCAATGAAATCCATCTATGTAGATTAACATCTGTTATATTGTTATCCACTGTACGATCGGATCATTGCTGATCATTTAAGTTTATCTTCTTTCTTAATTTTTCTTTCTTTCTTTCTTTCCTTCCTTCTTTCTTTCCTCCCTCCCCCTTTCTTTCTTTCTCCTTCGTCTTCTACTTTGTCTTCTTCCTCCTCCTTCTTCTTCTTTCCCCCATTCTCCATCTTCCTGACATAATTTTTTTTCTCAAAGTGATTTCTTATTTTTTCTCCTCCTTCTCTTTCATCTTCTCCTCCTTCTTCTTCTCCACCTCCTCCTCAAACTATCCTGGCGTCTCACTTGATTAAGTTTCTTCTCCTTCTTCTGCATTCTTCTTGATTCCTCTTCTTTACACACTTCTTCTAAATGAGAGTTCTGCTTCGTGACGTCATGTACATGTACCTTAATGTCGTTTATCGTGGCGTCTCCCCCGATTTTAAATTTCTTCTTGTTTTCTTCTCCCCTCTTTTCTTCTTGTGCCCTTTCTATCCCTCATTATCCATCTTCCTTCTCTTCTCCATCTCCCTTTGTCATACTGATTTTGTCTTAATTTCTCATTTATGTGCCCTTCAATCTAATTATTTCCCGAATCTCTACAGCCCCCCCCCCTCCTTTCTCTGACCAAAATAAACCTACTAACACCAGTGATGAATTGGCCAATAAATATGAAAAAAAATGGAAATACATAATCAGATAATATCAAATGCGACGTAAAATCAATTTTTGATTTATTTCAATATGCCAGCATTATCATAACATTTTATTGTTGATTGCTTTTACCGTACAAGTCTTATGTCAACAAAGTGGCAATAATAAAACCAGCGATACAATTGAAAAATGAAGCATTATTTTACGATATGAAAAGATATCAGTATGGAATGGAGATGAAATGATTGATCATTAAAAAATACTTGATAAAGTGGTGACACGACAATTGCTCCTGCGACATTTGCTCCAGTCTTGATATCTCAGAGGGTATAGGGTTAGAGTTATGTTGTAATACAATTTTTGGTTCAGAATAATGTAAAGATGATGATTAGGGTTTATTTAGTTATGGAGGTTGGATTTTATGTTTTGCTTAATGTGCAGATTTTCCACTGGAGCAAATGTCGCCGGAGCAATGACATGGAACCAATAAAGTGATAGCAGCTTATAGAATTCGAATCAAGTCATGAACTCAATGTGAGAGTATTGTCCTTTGACCTCCAAATAGAAAACCTACTTCAGATGTCTTTATGGTCAAAGTATGCTTCTTGAATAAAAACATTGTACAATTCAACAGTCCAGAATGAAATTCCTTTACATAATGTAATTTTCATGTGCTTTCAAATGTACCAGAGTAAATCATTTACCTAAAATATAATAATAAAACTATGTGTACAAACCAAAAAAGAGGGAATATTGAAGTAATAAAAGAAATTGATTTAAGAAATAAAATGGCATTGACAATAATACTTCAGGCAAATCATGAACTAGCTAAGTAATAATGCAATTGAATGAAAAACAAACCTCCATTGATAATAATTAAATGTATTGCTCAAACATTGCATTGATTAAAAAAAGTCTATAAAGTGGACCATTGATATTTGAAATTCATACAATTAAAGATGGGAGTGATGGTGATTTTTTTTTACCTGATTGTTAAGAAAGCATGAATGCTTGTAAGCAAACAACCAGAGGACCTAATGCTTAAGGTCCTCTCCAAGGGACCTGGTAATAAGGATTTAAATGCCTTACCAAAGGGCACTCTGGCACCAAGTGGGAATCGAACCCAGGTCACCGGATTGCAAAACCACTTCTCTACCATGCCTCTTTATTACATACCATCTTCAGTGGAAGCTAATGGAGACTAAAATGATTGGCAAAATGTTGCTCCAATTGAAAAGATTCTGATCTACTGTACTGGATTTAACTATCATTTATTGTTTCAATTTACTATCACTCAGCATTGCTGATTTGAAGAACTACTGAAATATTGTGTCGTGTTATAAAGGCAAAGAGCTATAAAACTTGGCAACATTTTGTCGTTCGACAAGTAAAAGGGCTATGTGATAATATCAAAACAATATTGTTTTTTACATTTTCTGATAGTGTATAAAAAGCCCTTTCTGGTGGTGTGTTCAAAATTACCAAAATCATTTGTTTGTAGAAATTTAATAATAAAGGACAAATTTCCTTTAAATGCAAATTTTGGCTAAAAGATTGAGTGTGCTCTTACATCCAGAAAGCTGCCCATATGTATAGGCTGTACAAAGAGCAAATTAAACTTGTGTTGTTGTTTTTTGCCATCGAGTGTCATATTGCCTTTTACTTGCCGAATCATTGATGATTTTAATATCTGTTGAGAAGTTGAGATTTTGTTTAGTCACTTGGATAGAACTGTCAATGAAAGTACTTTATAAGTTTAAAAGCTCAAATTATGACTGGTCCAATACTGCTTGAACAAATGTCTATCATAAATGCAAAATGACTTGAAATCTTACTAAAATCATTATGATCTAACAGTGGTGGTAGAAAGTTAGTGAACCCCACCACAAAATACACTCCTTTACGCTGAGTGTTGAATGTAGATAACACTACAATGTTCGGTGAGCCCAGAGAAACAAACTCTATTGAATGTAATATTTTATCACCCGACTTCACTATTGAATATCTAGAACATGGCAGAACTTACACACTTTATATGTTCAATTTCTGATGGGGTTCACTATTAACTCTTTAGCACCAATGTATACATGTATGTTATATACATTATTTATTATAAGATGGCTCATGATATCATAATAGTGCTTTTTTTTGATCGGGCAAAATCCAGACTATTATGGACAGTGCCATCACAGTTGCCTCGCGTTGCTTCACTCCATTGACTTTGTATATCACAAACACAACTAAGGCTATTATGACGTCCACTAGCAGGAGTCCAAATTGAAAACTCCTTAATAAAATAATTGTGATGCCATTGTTTGTAACTTTGGACAAATTGTTTGAAATTCAAACATACATGTATGATAAATTTATTAACAAGAGAGGGACAATTTGTCTGACCATGTCAGATTATTATAAAAATATGATGCTGAGTTTTGTTGAACCACATGTAAATGAGGCTTTGGGTGGTATGAATATTCATGTCTCACACACACAGTATCAATGGAACATACTTCATCAAACCAAACAAAATGGCAGTCCATGGATTAAGCCAATCAAAGAAAGAGTTACGGTAAACAACAAATCATTTGGCAGTGGTCTATACATGCTTAGCTTTTACCTGTTGTTAATATTGCAACAAACGAAGCAAAATTTGCACATTTGAAAGAAAATTCCTTGCAAATACTGTCTGTTGATAACATGGACATATATATTATACTGGTATACACATGAATTCTTACCAATACATATGGGGAGCATTCCATGAATAGTTATGTCAGTGATTTTCACTGAATAATTTGCTCCAAGCCAATAAGATGTAATGATATCCAGCGGTTTAACATCTGTCGTTGAAAATCACTGACAAATCTTTTCATGAAACAGTCCAATGGTCCCTTTTAAATCATAAATCATGATGATGTCATATGTTTTAAAAGATTACAGTGGATGATTTGGAAAACCTTTTTTTTATCAATAGAAATAAGAGTGTACATTCTTATGTTGGGTAATATTAACATTATGGTATTTTCTCTACAATCTGTTTGATCTAAGAGTTTTTATTTTTTGCAAAAAAAGCTTAAGCTCATACAGATATTAATTTACAATTTTAATATAATAGGGTTAAAACCACATTCTAAAATTATCAAAATTACAAATAATCTATAAGATTATTTTTGCTAGCTCAACATCAACTTTGCACAAATCAGCGAAGCCCATATTTCAGCAATAAAAAGTACATAAAATTGAAGGCCAGTAAAAGTGCACTTGCAATTTATAACACTATGGTATTTTCAAGTAAAATTTAAAAAATAAATCAATCATGGTAAAATAAAACAAATAATTTTGGATCATAATCAGTACCCATCTATTATTACCATAATATGGTACTTGATCCAGCATCCTTCCATACAGGCATCAACCTGATTACGGTCTCATATAACACTGCACTGTGATCAATCGCAAATACTCCTATGACTTATCTTGAGGGTGTTTCATAGAGCTGTTTGTAACTTTACAATAATAATAACAGTATATTTACCCAGGGGAGACACTTCAGTTCCGAAAACTATTCTGCCAGCGGGCCCTGCTATTATTATTACCCCGGCTAAGCTTGGCTACCTATTCAGGTGCACACAACTTTTTGAGGAATTACTTCCTGCCGGTACGCATTTACCTCACCTGGGTCAAGTGCAGCACACTGTGGATGAATTCCTTGCTGAAGGAAACTACGCCATGGCTGGGATTTGAACCCACGACCCTCTGTTTCAAAGTCCGGGGACTAATCCACTGGGCCACAACTCTCCACAAGCGACTATACATGTGACTGTTGACCATTTCATCATTGATATTGACTTCGATCATAAGGGTCACCATTTGTTTAAGAAATCGCTCGTAAGTTACAAACAGTTTCATGAGACATCCACCGGTTTCTCCACCAACTAAGGGTAGCTAAACATAGCATTTGCAAAGTTGTCATTGATAACAAGTTTTATGAAAATGGGTACTATGAAAACATTACTATCATCCTTCCATATTCACAGTTAAATCAAATGGCGTTTCATATCCATCCATGCCAATTTCCAGTATCTAAGCACTCCCATATTATTAACCCACTCGTAGGATCCAATCAGTCTTACCAGCATTATATGAATACGATGTATGTTCATTCTCCTCTCCCTGGGGAGTATTCCAACTGGTTGGTTACTTATCTTACAGGGGCACATTTCACAAAGCAGCCATAAATTTCTTGGTTATCAGTTTAGAAACATAACAAGTTTAATGAAAAAGTGCCCCCGAACCAGTTCCAAGGTTTTGGCTTTTGTTCCGTTTTAAAATCAGTTTACAAACCCTAATACACAATTCCTGAAGCAATCAATGGCAGCTGGCTGTCCATATCAATTTTCTATACATGTGTACGTAGAAACCAACCCATAACTCGAGCTTCATTTTCTTTTTCATACAAGGTAAAGTTTTCCACTTTCATCTTCCTTCCTCAACACAAAAAATCAATGGTCAGTCCTCTTTGCATGACCATAAATAAAGCAAACAATCATTTCCCAAAAAGTATTGCCTTAAGCTACACCTACATAGCACCAGTTATTGTATGCACTGTTACAATAAAGTAATCTCACTCTAGTCTAGAGCTTGTAAAAATACTGAGAGAACTATATGTGCATTCCAAGAACTACTTTCAAAGTTTTGCTCAAAGCATTCTGATGTAGCAGCAGTCATTAGCTGGCCTGCAGCAATTCACTTATTACTTGTTTATTGGTAAATGAAGATTGACCAGCACCAGCTGAAAAGGTCAGTTTACAATGTGTAGAGTGATATGTAGCCCACTCCAATCTATGAATGAAAAGCCTTGATTGCTATTGGCTGTTGAGCCTTGCCACGGTGGTAGATGCCACAATGGACAAGTTAGACCCCGTTCTCATTACCGTCCTAAAACTAGTTTACTGGAAACTAGTTCAACATGTGATGAGAACGGTCAAAGCGATCTTGGATGCAATCTTCCAAACCGGTTTGGAAAACCACCTCGTGATGTAGTTGTCAAGATCACTTTGCCTCGTCAAACTTTTTAGCGTGAGGACACGACTGTTCTTTGGGAAGCAATCTTCGCACATGTCTACACTGCGGTTTCAAATTTTGGGCGAAACTGAGAGCGTACCCATAGCAACAAGATCTCTTTCCGCGAAGCGGCCATGAAGTGGTTTTCAAAACCACTTTCGAGTGATCAAATGGAGACGCTAGCAAAGCGATTTTCTAAACTGGTTTCCTGAATCGGTTTCCAGTAAACTAGTTTATAGGATTGTAATAAGAACAGTGTCCTACATGTACTCTTTATGACACAAGCCTCAGCAGTGTATACCTTTATTGAAATCAAGCTCATAGCAATCGATGCATTTCTACAACACTGCCCACTTGCAAGTACCGGTAGGTTACTTTTCATAAATCAATCAATCAATTTGTTCTTTCAACACACTATTCATAATTAAGCATGAAAAGAACCCTATTTTAAGTACGATCTCATCATCATTTTAAGTACGATCTCATGGATTCGGTTGATTCGTAAAACCCACACTGCATCACTTTCAAGAATTCAATACATTCTCGATTTCTTTTTAACTTCTACTTCTCCATTCCTTTGGCCCTTTGGCTTTTTTCAACACTATTTTTGGGTTTAAATTTCCTCTATGGGCTCTCTACTTCTTTGCTAAGATCCCAGATTTCTTCTAAGCAATGGTTTAATCCATGGTAAGAACTCAGCATGGGTGGTATTCTCATAATAGCTAAGGTGGATTGCAAGGGCAGATTGCACAAAGAGTTGTGCTTAAAAGCAACTCAACATATCAATCGCAAAAGTCCCAAATGCAAGCTTCTGATTGGTTGAAATTCAAGTTACAATTGATTTTTAGAAGTGTGATTGATTGAGACTCTTTCTGCAACATGGCCCTGATGGAATAAGATTTTAAACTATGCACTTAGGGAATACTAGCTGCCAACATCATCAATATCAGGGGTGTGAGTGGTCACAAATAAAAAGATCTGAAAAATTACCATACTTTTTGTACAGAGGAAGGCCAAAAATAAGCTGAAATTAAGCTGAAAAAAAAAATCTGAAATCAGATAAAAATCTGAACTCTCACATCCCTGCAATATTCATCATAAGGACTCAGTATCCATTGTAAAGATGATGTACCAAAGATTTTCATGACAATCAATGAAATTCTTATCCTTTTATTCCCCTTTCATTTCAAAATTTATCTTGGACATTTTCCACTTCATGATTACCATGAATCTGGGGTCCGTTAGAGAAAGAAATCAAATTAAATACAACTCCAAAGATCAAATGCAACATTATTAAACCAATCAAAACCTGTACTTGGAACTTGCAAAAAACTTTTTTTTTAGTTGTGCTAAAACTTTTGTTGGTTGCATTAACACAGTTCTGTCTGCAATGGACCCCTGTACTAGGTGAAGTAGTTAAACATCGGCACTTCATAAGAGTGTGGTTTGAGAAGTAATCTCAGGTCAACTGAGAATGCCAGCTCATGTGCACAACATGATTTTCTCACTTTTGCTTCTCACATGTATTGATTTCAAACTAATAAATCAAAACCAATTTGAAGCCAAAGCCCTGATCCACGCAAAAATCCTAGTTGAAATTTGTGAGCTTATTTGAAAGCAGTAAAATAAAATCAATTGCTGAAAACGCAATTAAGGGGGGGGGGGGGTGAGGCTCATAAAGCAGTTTGTTTAGTATGGCTTCACAAATCACAAATTTGATGTATGGCAAGCACTGTACTGTACGAACAACAGCCTTTCAAATAATTGATCATCATGGCTTTAAAAATTCCAATGATTTTTTAAAAATTCATCTTTTAATGATCAACAATTAATAATTAACTTTTCAACTCCGCAAAATATTTTTATGTCATACCATGGACATTCAAAAGGCTTGCCTAAAGTCAACAAGCCATAGTAACAAGTAATGTAAATGAACTCTATTATGATGGATAAATAGCTTCTTTGCTAGGTTTAACCAGGAAAGAAATATGATCCCTTAAAGGAAAAGTCCACCCAAACAAAAAGTTGATTTGAATAAAAAGAGAAAAATCTAACAAGCATAACACTGAAACTTTCATCAAAATCGGATGTAAAATAAGAAAGTTATGACATTTTAAAGTTTTGTTTAATTTCACATAATAGTTATATGCACATCCCGGTCGGTATGCAAATGAGGGAACTGATGACATCACTCACTCACTTTTTCTTTTGTATTTTATCATAAGAAATATTCTCATTTTCTCCTCATTGTCCTGTGAAACAAAGTTTTATTTCTCACTAAACATGTGGAATTACCATTGTTTAACATTATATGGTTCAGTCGAGTTGGTCCTTATTGTCAAATCTGTAAAAATTGAAATATTGTATTATTTAAACAATAAAAAACAAAAGAAATAGTGAGGGACATCATCGATTCTCTCAATTGCATGTGACTAAATTGTGCATATAACTATTTTGTGAAAAATAAGCTTAACTTTAAAATGTCATAACTTTCTTATTTTACATCAGATTTTGATGAAATTTTCAGCATTATGCTTGTTGTATTTTTCTCTTGTTATTCAAATCAACTTTTTGTTGGGGTTGACTTGTCCTTTAAAGGGGAATCCAGCCTTGGTCATAAATGTTGTGTTGGAAAGAAAAATAAATAAAACACAATGATAAAAGTTTGAAAAAAATCGGACAAGCAATAAGAAAGTTATGGCTGCTTTAAAATTGAGATCCCTAAGACTATATAGACTTCAAATTGGCAACTGGTTAAGTAAATTATGACAAGGGCCAAGGATAACTTTCCCATAGGCCATGTACTTTATTATCAGGGATTTGTGGTTTTCTCCTAAGTACCCATTCCCCTGGGGCAGTAATCTAAATATAACCCAGGTAGTTTGTTGTTTTATGTCCTCATGAAAGAAAAACAGAATTTGAACTTTTGATTTTTTTTTTGACATTTTATGTATTATAGTACATGGAAGAGTAGTCCTTGCCTTACATCACTATAACATCACCTATGCGGCAAATTTGAAGTCTCCATGGGTATAGCAATTACCAATTTTTACAACTTTTAAAAATTCATAACTTTCTAATTGTTTATGCGATATTGTTCAAACTTCCACCTATCAACTTGTCTGATTTTTCATTTTCCTTTAAAAAACAAGTTTTTATTTGGGTTGGACTCCCCTTAAACTGAATCACTACAGGCACCTTGTCAAAAGTCACAGAGCTACGTCTTTTTGACAGGAAATGTCACAAGCAGCTTTTCATTACCAAACCTCACATTTCATCATTAACACAATAATGGGGAATACGGGATAGCTGCTATAAAAGCAGGCTGCCTTTATACTACTGAAAGACGCAGCAAAGACCTTTGACAAGTTGCCTTTAGTTCACATGTCTATTCTTCATTACTTTCTTGATAATAATCAATCAAGAGAATGCATAATATTATATGATAATATCTTCTCTTACATAAAAAATACTTCTCATATATGTAAAATACATTGATGAAGTGCCAGCTCTCTCGTCAATGAGATTAAAAGTGTTAAATATCGCCAATGCGTGCTTAATAGGACTGTTTGATTCGGTCATCGGGCTGATTAGCAGAATGTACACACAGTCACTGTCAGGTCGATCAGAGGGAGCAGCGGGTTTCAAATCAAATGCTCCGTCATGACATCTTGTTTCCGAGCTTCCTCTGCCTCGTCCTGAAGAAAACAAAATTCATCAAATTGGCAACATTGATAGGATTAGAATTAGCAATTTGGTCCATCATCATCTTCACCTAAATTGGCAACTTTGGTAGGAATAGCAATTTGGCCAATTATGATCTACACTCAAATGAGCAACTTTGTTAATTTTTGTTCTGCTTCCTTTCTTTAAGATCTACATACATATTGCATTTAAGCAAAGATCAGTGAAATAATCTGGATCCACATCTACATGTATAATCACATGCTGGCCATACAAAAGTGAAATAAAACCAACAACTTCTTGCCACTCTACTTTTTTTATTTTCTTCTTATGTAAAGCTTGGGAATTGGTACATTGAACATAATTTACTAATTCAACCGTATTTGTAGACACCTTCTCGTGACACAGCTGTAGCCATTAAAAATCATTGAAAGCATTCAATTGGATTGGCAAATCAATTGGTAAACAAAAGTGTTATGAAGAGCAATTTTTTAATCTTCTGAATCTATCTGATGTTCTTCTAGATTCAATGTATTATGATTTATTCAGTTTTGTTTATTTGCATGCAACAATGGGATGACTTTTTGACATTAAACATGGATTCAGATTGGTACCCTGGTGAGCTAATAACGCTTGATTACAGACAATGAAAGGCTAAGTGTGAGATATGTTACCTGGCTTCTGTCCTTGCAGTGGTATATTCAAACCAGAGCACGTTGGGAATGAGGGTTGAGTCACGGATCAGGAAAAACTCACAAATAGGCCAGGACACCAGGTAAGGAAATAGCGGTGTTAGAACCACCTGCAAAGAATCAATGGGAAATGAAATTGAAAGTCAGAGGAGGTATTCACAAAGACAATATTCAGGGATTAAAGTTGAGTCTTGTACAAAGCAACATGAAGTAAGTGAGGAGATATGAAGAGCATTTCAAGAAAGAAATATACAGGAATAGGGATTTCAATCAACTATTGTTATAAGCAAATCATTGTATCTGATTGGCGAAGAGCAAATTAGTCTGTGGAAATCAGAACTAAACTCTTCATGAAATGCTCCCAGAGGAGGAGGCTTATTCAGCCTCCAGCCATCCTCGAGATGTTTTTACAATTTTCATGATAAATCTCTGATGTGTTTCATGATTTTTTTTTTAAGCCAATAGTAACTTTTAAGACAAAATTTGTAATGCCCCTCCCCACCCCAGCTACAGAGTCAAAATAGCATGGGCTAATTAAGAGATTCATGCAACCAACCTACCTGCGTGATAGTAAACCAAGGCACAGCCAATAGTATTCCCAATAGGCCTCCACATACAACCTGTCGCAATGTGTGATACTTCAGATACACCCTGTATAGGATGAATCACAAACAAAGTAAAGAGAATAAAAAGAAGAAAGGTCATTAAAGCAGCGCTGTGTTCCTGAACAAGAGTAATTTTAAAAGCTGAAAATCAGTATTTTTATATTAAAGGAAATTAGTATTTTCAAAGAAATATGTGGTATAACACAAAAACACTGAAACTTTGGAAATCAGTATTTTGCATAAAAACGATCAGCATTCTTCTCATTTTGCAGTACAATTACCGAAAATCACTACTAGTTGGCAGCTCTGTTTAATAAAGGTGATACCAAAGTATTGTCTCATTTTACATACAGGTGCAATTCTAATTACGAGAGTCACTTTATTTTTGTCATAGACAGAACTAGGATGTTATATGATTTTCTTGAAAGGTTTGATATTAAACAAATGAGGCAGGCATTGAATGAAATGAATCCACTCCCTACTTCAGGGGATGTAAATTCATGCAGCCTATGAAACATGAATATTAAACATTGTGGGGGCGTTTGTAGTGAGGTGACCTTCTTCTGTGGTAAATAAGTAGGTGTTATACATTTATACATTGTGGTCATTTCAATTTAACAATGAAATTCAATGGACAGAATGGGATATCAGGTAGTACATCGTTAAGACAATATTCCATCGTTTTCAAACCAACCTTTTTCATTGGCTCTTTGCAAATCTATGCGGCAAATCTACTTAAGAGGTTTATTGACAAAGTATGTGATTACACTCGAAACTTAAAGACATTAATCAAACACTAAAAAATCTTTTGTGAATTACAAATACAGAGAAGACTCCAGCTGTGGTGCTATAAAAAGAAATATAACACGATCAACCCAACCTTGCCCATGCTTACACAATTCAAACCTAAATCAAACAAGGTTTGTTTACAGTATATGATGCATATATGGTAAAGTGAAAGCAAATATCCAGTAGACATGAGCATTACCTAAAAACCCACTATCATTCATCATTAGGTTCAAAGCACACACACATGCTTTTTTTTTAAAACAAGTGCACACCTAGTTACCAATAATGCATATAGCATTTCCATTTATTTGAAAGCAGGATAAGAGAGCATTGTAGATTAAATGCCTTGCTCATAGGCACAGGTGCCGCGGCCGGGGATCGAACCCCGGACTCTCCATGTATAGCCAGGCGCCTTGACCACGGCACCTCCACACACACACACAAAAGGTGGAAAGTCTCATAAGTAATTAGTGAAATAATGTTTGTTTCAAAATATGAAACTTGTGTATAAGAGTAGACATTTTCGTTAACATATTCTCCTTTTTCTCTTATGAATATGATTATATTTAATAATCATCATATACAAGGGTAATATTTCAAAATAAACACAAATAAAACTCATAAACGTATGTAGACCTATTGGATATGCAAACGTACATCAACATGTGTGTCTACGAAATCTTCACTGGAAAACACATTATCGTAAAAAGCGGAAAGGAAGTATGTGTTATGCTTGAAATGAGACAGATCAATGTTTAACGACAGGAAGCGGGTGATCTTTTTACCAATCATAGCAGGAAGAAAGTGACACAATGATCTGAGAATGATCCAGATAGATGGTAATAAAAATATCTAATAATAGCAAAGGTTGATGCTCATAGTACTGGAATTTGTTATCGTTATCTGGGATAGTGTATTTCGATAAAGAAATAACATTTCTACCCTTCAAAAAAAAAAAAAAGGCCTTTTCCCCTAGCTCACTGTTTTGTTCATATATCAAGTCGAACATGTTTTTTTAGACTCTCGTGTTGGAATCACAAATGAAGAAACAATATCAGATTACAAAGGAAATCTATGTTTGCTTGCTTTTTACCGTTTGTTTTTGAAATGCTGTTTAAAAAAAAAAGATGCACATGATAGTTTTCATCTATTGAGGTTTTGTTTAGGTTAATTTCAGATAGATAAATTGTGGAATTTAGGATATATAGTGCATATATCATGTATGCTTTTGTCATTCAGATCTTTAAAATAAATGAGAAAGAAATGATTTAAATGCACATCCGGTAGATAAGGATAAATGAAAGAAAATCAATAATACTCTTTAGAATGTGGTCTCATTAAATGCAACTAGGGAGACATCTTCCATGGTCATTACTCACCTGCTACCAGACACTAGTAATGCACAAAGTATAACCCCAATGGCTGCCATATGCCTCCACACCTGCTCAATATATAGATTACTGTTGGGTTGATGTAGTCTGGAAATTAACAAAATAATGCAACATAAGTGTAGAGGTAAAATATCATTTTTATTTGTGTTATAACATATATTGAATAAATTTGAGGCAATAAATATCAGCTCAAGGAGTGAAAATAAAGAAAAGTAGGAAGAGATGGCAAGGAGAAAGGAAGAGAGAAGGAGATCAAGGAAAAGGAAGAAAAAAGAAAGAAGTGGTATTCAATATGAGAAAGGAGATAAAAAATGAATAAGAATCGAGAAGAGGAAGAAGTAAATGAACACAAATTGGAAGGAGATTAAGAAAAGGGAGGATGAGAAAGAGATGAAAAAGAAGGATTAGAATGAGAAGGAAAATGAGGAGGGGGGGGGGGGAGGAGAAGACAAAGAATTAGGAAAATTTTTATTAAAAAAAAAGGGAAGATAATGGGAAGATTTAAAGAGACGGGATTGAAAGTATAAAAGCAGAAAAAAAATAAAGTCATACAAATTAAACATGTAATCAAACAAACAACCTTCAGATGAAAATCAAGTTTCCAGGACCCTAAATTAAAGTAAATTTCCTTTCATATATTATATCATTTATGACATTGGTGTTAAGAGAATTCGTTTAAAATGCATTTCTTCTAAATGGCCATTGTCAACCTTGGTAACATTACAATGCATCAAACCAAGAAAACTACACAGTATCAAATACAAAAAAAAAAAAAAAAAAAAAAAAAAAAAAATATATATATATATATATCTATATATATGTTAAACGACTTGCTGGTTGGTACATTTTCAGTACTGGGTGGAAGGCAAACCAACAACAATAACAACAAAACCATGTATAGAACCCTATCTTGATTGAGAAAAGGAAGGTCCATTGATTTTTTTCCTTCTTTCTAACCCAGACCCACTCAGTTACATGTAATTAAACACAAACTAAAATATGTAGCGTATGTTCACATTATCTTTAAATGCTTTATGATATAAATAAAAAAATGCTTTAAGCTTCCTTACCTTATGTAAATAAATAGCACTGTGTAAGTAGCAAAAAACCACATGAATTGTGAATGACTTGATGGCATTCCATACTCTGTCCGTAGACCAGCATGTAATGTATCAGCACCTGAAATAAAATAAAAAAGATAGAGAGGCTACAGCTGCATGCACTTCTTTCGCCAGGACATGTATGAACTAGAGCATGCATAAGTACAATGGAGGAGAGGAAAATTGGGTTAAATTTTCTACAATATTTATTGATCCTAAAATGTGAATTATACCGGGTTTTGGTCATTTGGAAGGAATACCCGGAAGGAATTTATTCCCTGAAAAAAAGAAAAGTGCATCGGAGCTGTTGTGCTAATGCCAAGGTAAATTTGTAGACCACTTCTGATATTAAACTTGTGTTAAGTACTATATGATTAAGTAAAATTAACAATAGCAATATTATTATTCCAATGCAAACCCAAAGTAACAATAGATGATAGTATTTTATTGATCAGAAAAAATGTGAGAATTTACAGCTGTAACAACCTCAAATAAATCATTAAAACATTACATTCTGCAATTGTAATCATTCAATTGAATATTTAATCTATTGTAGTGTGGGGGCATTGTGGTCCAGTAGCCATGGCGTGTTTTCCTTCAGCAAGTAATTTACCCACATTGTGCTGCACTCAACCCAGGGTAGGTAAATGGGTACCTGGAAGGAAGAAATTCCTCAAATGCCAGAACGCCTGAAGGCAGCACGGATATAGCTGGGGTAATAGCTCAGAGCTCTGTATCCTCAGGCAAAAAGCACTTTAAAACTGCAGCTATTATTATTATTACATTGTTACAGTACATCATAAGCTCCATGTACCATGCACATTTTATAGTTTGTTAAACTTTCCTCTATACATGTATATCTAACTTCTGTGCATGATTTAAAGGTAAAGTTTATTATCGATTATATTTCTATTCTTGCTATACTTACCCCTACATGGTCTAGGTTCTTGAATGGTGTGTTTTGCTACCCAATTAACCCCTTCGCTCAAAACTATACCACCAAAGAATGTAATCTAGGGTAGAAATGAAACAAAAAAATAGTTAATGAATAAATAAATGAATAGAAATATAAGAAATGAATGAATTAAGAAGATAAATGAAATAAATAAACAGATAAGTTTATAACGTTGATAAATAATTAATTATCAAAGATGCATGCAATTAATACCCCCTTGAAAACAAATGTATGCAACATGATATTATTGAACACATGTATAAATGTACTTATAAAATAACTGTATAATGGCACAAAAGGTCCAGCATAATGAGTAGAATAGTATTTAAGGAAAATTTGTTACAGTTGGCTTTCCATAACCAAATCAATCAAATCTTTGTGTGTTATACTGATATCAGTTCTTTGGAGGAATTTCATCTTTCTAAAACAAAAATGATTCCTAAATGATTTAAATAAATTAATCTCATTTAGAATGAAGTATGTTTAGTTCTCTTACTGTATGAAGCTCTCTTCTGAAAAGAAGTAAAGTCACAAATCCAACCAGAATGATAAGAGGAACAAGGCTCATGTAGGCAAGAAGTTTTCCAATTACATCATCTGTAAAAATTAATCATAAAAAAAATTCAGTCAGTACTGCAAGAAATGTTAATGTTTGTTGTACTTCTTGCTGAAAGATTAAAACTTAAAAGCAATATTAAATGAATAAAGTTTAGAATCATCACTGATTCCCTAACATTTCAAAAAATAGGCATTTAAAACAACATGTATTTGTCATCCTTGATATTTACCAAAACAATAAAAAGTGTATTTTGATTTTAATATTCAAATGCATCAAGAGATTAAAAAAAATATATACATGCTCAACACAAAATTAGAATCTGTTTCCACATGAATTGGATTCTTAAACCAAATGTTTCACAATTCAGGTTAACATTAAAAGGTTCTTTTACATAAAGATACATGTAATTATTTACCAAAGACTTATAGTGCCAATCATACTGATACACTTTGTTTGCTATTTACTGATCACAGGGCCCAGTTCCTATATGCTATTTAAGACAAGTTCTGGGAATTGGCTCAAATAATTCTGCTCTTCAAAAATAATTAATTTCATAGGTGTACAGGTAAATAAATGTTTAGATACCTTTAAGGTAATCCTTTAGATGGGTACACCAATTTAGATGCACGCTCATCGAGACAAGATTCTTCTACATTTGTCATTATTGTTGTTAGTAATATTTTTGTTTCTTTTGGAAGGTGAACATTTGAAATCAACAAGAAATGTTATTGAAAAAAACACTTTGCTACATGCACATTTCAATAAAAGACACAGTATATCCATGATGGTTTAATTTAACATGTAGAATTATGCAGTTGAAAAATTCAATTCAATCAATCATACGCACAGTGAACAAAAGTATGATTCAATGAACATTTTATCAGTTTAGACAGTTCATGCACATAACTCAACAGCATGTAAACAGGCTCAACCCATACAGTATCGAGACTACACATCATGTCTGCTGCCTAACGACCTGCTATGAAAAACACGTACTGCAGTGGCGTCCATGTACATTATGTACATGGATAATGCAGCCCGGAGACAATGTAATTAGCTCTGCTTCAAAGAGTTCCAGGGGAGCCTGCATCAACCATAATGATTATTTTTAAATTGAAGATGCTTTCATCTCGCTCTTATAACATGTCACACTCGAGTTGGCCTTAACGACACAGCCAAACTGATAAAGAGATACATATGTGTATGTATGATGAGGTGGGAAAAAAAATGAAGGACTGAAAGTTAGAGAGAGAGAGAGAGAGAGCAAGAAGTGAAAACTGGCTAGAGAAAACAAAAAGAAAAAGCAGGACAAGCCAGACTAAGATAGAGCCAGAGAAAGAGAACAAAACAACTACATGTGTACATGTGTAAATGTATTAAAGAGTAAAAGCATGAGAGAGTGGGGCTGAGGGTAAAGGAATATAGGGGAGGGGGTTAGGAAAGAATTATCAACATCCTTCTATTTGAAAAGGAGGTTGGATTAAAGAGTTAAATGTGAGTATAAAGGACTTTTTCTCATTCTAATTTCAGTTTACCAATTACGTTTTTATCTCTTTTCTGGTTCTTTGTGAAAATTTGTATATGACCATAAAATCAGATTTATTTTCTCATGGTACATGTACATGGTAATTGTAAACTATTATACAAAGACCACATCATGATTTGTATTCATCCCAACAATCCTTGAAAAGAGGTGTTCCTGATGAAATAAAGGACCCCAACAGACGATCTATTAATACAGTACCTGTACAGTTTGTACAGTGAATCCAGATGATTCTCCTCACTGTCTTTATAATGTGATCTTGTTTTAACAATACATGTATATTCAAACTTGAATTACAGTTAATTTCTAAGCATTCATGTAAAGACATATTTCCCAGATAAAGCTGAAGGGGAATCATTAACAGAGATTTTGTGAGTGTGAAAAACATGAAGTGTTGCCAGAGGAAAATAGAGATGGAGATGAAAAGAGAAAAATACAGAGAGGGAGAGAGACATTGAGATTGTACGTAAACAATATATGTATGTTGTGGGGTAATTAATGATAGATATTACATGTACATTACATGCATCGCATGACCCAATACAATTTACATGTACACGATAATTTTCGAGAAAAACCTTATCATTTGTTGAAAAACAGTTCCTGCTTTATAGCTTGCTTTCTCACACCCACTCGTTCATTGCATCCTGGCCAGGAGCTAATTGCACCCATAAAGCACACACAGTGGATGGATTGATGCATTTACACACAGTAATTAGCATTCTGAAATAGTGTCCGCATAATGTATGGACATGGTGATTTGACATTTGCTCCAAAAGAGGTTATATTGGCAATGGTTGAGAATCAGAGTTGTAATTGTGCTGCTCGATACAAAATTACTGTAAATACTGATTCTGCTCGATGGTGTTGTTGACAAAACTGTTCCACTCTGGATACACTGAAATCTGCTTTCTAGTGCAGAGGCAGTGCTTAGTGATGGCAAAACAAAATTATAGTGAAATTGTCAATTAATATATTAACATGTTCCATTTAGTCTCGAAACATCCGATTTCAATGAGCTTTTCCAAATGATTCTCCCATTTTTTTCAATGCTAAAATAAATGTAGTCTGTACCGAGCAGTGAAATTTTTCTTCTTTAGGAATTCAGAGCAAATTAGAGTGACTCTTACAAGGATGATGATAATGATGATGATGATGACTGATGATGATGATGATGTTGAATGCTGATGATGATAGTGGTGTGGAGGATGATAGATTGATGATTAATAATGTAGGTGATAATGATGATTAATTACAAGTATGACAAAACTTATGATAATGATGATCAACTACACAAGGCATTAAAATGTGCCTACAGAAGCTACATTGTACAGTAGCTATACAATGTACATGTAGGTGCACTAAGTTTACCACATGTAATGTACATTTCTACACTATCTCAATCAGCAGATGCTGGCAGAAGTAGATTTTAAATTCCATCTTTTTTAGGGTCAGAGGTTATATTTCAATGACCAATTAAATCATTTTACAATACCATGCAAGCAATCATGGCTTTCAAGCCACAAGGCTGTACAGATCATAATCTTCTTTGCAGCTGTTCAATTGCTGAATGCAGCTTGTAATAACACTCCAAAGTCAAGTAAATGAGATATTGAAGAAAAAAAAAGATGTTTTGGCTAGCTAGTGACAATGAATCAGATCCAAGCTTGGCCCCACCTTTTTCTTTCAAAATGGTTCTTAAATTCCCCACGTCTGGAAAGTGGTGTATAATTCTTCCACAGAATTTAATGTAAAAAGTATTTTTTATTAACATAATGATTCATTTCACAGCACTTTAAAATGTATAAGAAATATTAATGATTAATGAAAATATGGAGATGCATCAATTGATTAAAATAGTGATGAACAACATTTAGGCCAGTGTTGTGTTGTATTTTCAGATGAAAATAAATGTACTCTTGTCACATTAAGAAGAGGGAATGAGACAGAATGCCATTAGAATGAAAAGTATCTGTCGATGTTCCTGATAATATATAGCACTTTAAGTTTTCAAGCACTGCATAAATGTACTATCACCATGGCTTTATCCTACAATGTAGCTACAAATATTATATTTCAAGGAATAAATTCCAGACAAGGGTCCCCTTTACATGTACCTCACCTGGGTCGAGTGTGACAAATTATGTCTTGCCAAATATTGAAAAGTGTGTGCTGATGCAGAAATCGAATCACAAACCTTTTTGACATACATGTATGGTGCAGGGACTTGTCCACTTCATCACAACGCTGCATGGATAGTGCATTGTAGATACCCCCGACTACATTCAAATATTCAGCCCAGTTGTTACAAGTATTATGACGTTGACATTTTTTCAAACATTACAAGTAATTCAAATATATTTTTAAGCATTCCAACAACACACATTTAAGTTTATCACAATAGAAAGTTGATTTGAGTAGATAGAGAATATCAATCAAACACACAAATGAACTTTCATAAAAATGAAAGAATAATAATATGCAACATTTATATAGCACTTAATACAAATGTTTCTAATTATCCAGCTTCAGCATGGCTAATTTGCTACCCTGATCAGGCGCTCAAGCATTCCCCATTACCCATTTACACCACCTGGGTGATGGGTGGCAAACGTGTATAAATGCCTTGCCAAAGGATGCATGGTGCAGTGGGATTTGACCCCCGGACCTTGTGGTTCAAAGTCCGGAGACTTACCCACTGAGCCACAGGAGTAATGAAATTAGAACAGAGTTATTACATTTTAAAATTTTGTGACATTTCTTAAAGGATAAATATATTGATTATGAATATGGCCTTATTATATATCAGTGGAGAGGTAATGATGTGAGGATTACCATTAGGTCATTCAAAAATAACGAAAATAATACATAAGGTGGAAATCGCCAATTAAAAAGCGCTAAAATGCCTCTCCGAAATATGCCTCGCATCGGTCTCTGAATTGACTCGAATTTGATGACGTCACTGTCTGTACGAGAGGCGTGATTGGCTCTCCGACGTCAAGCTCCACTTACATGCAAAACCTGTTGCGAGGGTACGTTTTCTCCACACTGACACTGAATACTTCGATCATGAAATGAAAGAAAACCCAGAAGTTTATCTAGATTTGGATTTTCAAATTGATGATTATGCAGATGAAGAGAATGATGATAAAGTTTCTAACTCTAGAAAAACAAAGTGACGTGGATGGTGGTAAATTAAGGGAATTACGCCGGTGATGATGAGTAGGGCAATTCAACTTGCAAGCCGATTCGCTACCAACGCATGCAGCTGCTAGCTGCACCGCGGGTCAAATCCATGAAAATGAATTCCATGCAGCATGACCACATCCAGGCAGAGTCTCTTTCCTCTATCAACAACATAATGAGAAGGAAAATAATAAAATAACTGTACTTACAAATGAGTGAATATATCCGAACCTAGGCTGAAGGTAAATCAACTCAAGGAATAGCAGCAGACGATATGCACCGCACCGACGATGAATTTCACGTGGCTGGAATAGATTGTCACTCGTTCTGTTAGATAAAATGTATATCTCATTATTTTGACTAAATTACGAAACTCGGAGAATTAGTATTCTACATAAAAATTAAGTAACACCTGGTACTATTTTTTGAATTACGATTAAATATTTTTGAAGCAAAGAAATTGAGGTAAATTAAAATTAAAAGGATCATCCACTTAGCCGCATGCTATTGTAAACAAACAATCAAAAGCACATGGCTAGCTTGCTCCACTGAACTGAAAATACGTAATTTCAGTTCAGTGGCTTGCTCGCCCATAGAGTTGGATAAAGCGTAGCTTTATCCAACTCTATGTGCTCGCCTTGCTGATTGTTTACAATTGAATGCGAGCTAGGCGGATGATCTTTTATATCTAATTTTAATTCACCTCATTTTCTTTGCTTCAAAAAGGTTTTATCGTAATTCAAAAAATATAGTACCAGGTATTACTTAATTTTTATGTAGAATACTAATTTTCCAAGTTTCGTCATTTAGTCAAAATAATGAGATAGAAATTTTATCTAACAGAACGAGTGACAATCTCCCAGCCACGTGAAATTCATCGTCAGTGCATATCGTCTGCTGTTATTCCTTGAGTTGATTTACCTTCAGCCTAGGTTCGGATATATTCACTTGTTTGTAAGTACAGTTATATCATTATTTTCATTCTCATTATGTTGTTGATAGAAGAAAGAGACTCTGTCTGGATGTGGTCGTGATGGAATTCATTTTCATGGAATTCATTTTCATGGATTTGACCCGCGGAGCAGCTATCAGCTGCATGTGTTGGTAGCGAATCGGCATGCAAGTTGAATTGTCCGACTCATAATCACCAGCGTAATTCCCCTAATGTATACCTCTATCCACGTCACTTTGTTTTTCTAGAGCTTCATTTCATCATCATTCTCTTCATCTTCAAAATCATCAATTTGAAAATCCAAATCTAGATAAAATTATGGGTTTTCTTTCATTTCGTGATCGAAGTATTCAGTGACAGTGTGGAGAAAACGTACCCTCGCAACAGGTTTTGCATGCAAGTGGAGCTTCACGTTGGAGAGCCAATCACGCCTCTCGTACAGAAAGTGACGTCATAAAAAAATCCCCAATTTCGCGGACGTAATTCTGCGTGTTTGAAGCATTCAGAGAAAGAACTTTAAACTATCAATTAAATGAGTTCCATCGGTCTCCATGATAAATGATTTACACCATCGTGTTCTCCTTATTTTCTCCTTTAATTTGATATATGATTCTCCATTTTTACGATTTTCAATATAGTTCTACTTTAAAGCATTCATAGGTACAATGAAAGTGATACAAATGCCAGTCAATGATGCCACATGCTTATCATTTAAACTCATTTTTATGTGACATATTTCATATTTCAATTTTGTAAATTTCATGAAAAGTATGTTCCAGGGTTAAATCTCCATACTTTACTTACATACAATCATTTATTTATTCATTTGTTTAAACAAGTGGAACGCCTCTGGCAGTCTCGCCTGCATTACGCAATTTTAATATCGCAGCAGTGCTAACTTTGAAAACTACTATAAAATAATAATTCACAAAAACACCATTCATATAATGACATAATACCACGTTCATTGACCATAAATGACATTTGAACGGTGACTTAAGACTTGTCAACTACACCCATGTCCACATTTCATTCACTCTATCTATAAACTTTCAAAGTTATAATGGCAATTAACCAATACCCCAACATGGCCTAAGTTTATTGACCTTAACTGACCTTTGACCTTGGTTTTGTGACCTGAAACTCACAGGGGATGTTCAGTGATACTTGATTACTCTTATATCCCAAGTTTTATGAACTAGATCCATAAACTTTCAGAGTTACGATGGTAATTCAACAAATACCCCCAACATGGCCAAAGTTCATTGACCTTTAATGACCTTTGACCATGGTCATGTGACCTGAAACTCGTACAGGATGTTCAGTGATACTTGATTACTCTTATGTCCAAGTTTTATGAACTAGATCCGTAAACTTTCAGAGTTAGGATGGTAATTTAACAAATACCCCCAACACGGCCAAAGTTCATTGACCTTAAATGACCATTGACCATAGTCATGTGACCTGAAACTCGCACAGGATATTCAGTGGGACTTAATTAAACTAATGTCCAAGTTTCATGAACTAGATCTATAAATTTTCAAAGTTATGATGGTAATTCAACAAATACCCCCAACTTGGCCAAAGTTCATTGACCCTAAATGACCTTTGACCTTGGTCATGTGACCTGAAACTCAGGCAGGATGTTTGCTAATACTTGATTAACCTAATGTCCAAGTTTCATGAACTAGGTCCATATACATTCTAAGTTATGATGTCATTTCTAAAACTTAACCTTCGGTTAAGATTTTGAAAATAATTCTCCCAACATGGTCAAAGTTCATTGACCCTAAATGACCTTTGACCTTGGTCATGTGACCTGAAACTCAGGCAGGATGTTCAGTAATACTTGATTAAAGGGGAATCCAGCCTTGGCCATAAAATTTTGTGTTGGGAAGGAGAAAATAAATTAAACAGAATGGTGAAAGTTTGAAAGAAATCTGACAAGCAATAAGAAAGTTATAGCTGCTTTAAAATTGAGATCACAAATACAATGTAGATTTCAAATTGGCAACTGAGTAAGTAAATTATGACAAGGGGCAAGGACAACTTTCCCATAGGCCATGTACTTTATTATCAGGGATTTGTGGTTTTCTCCTAAGTACCAATTCCCCTGGGGCAGTAATCTAAATATATCCCAGGTAGTATATTGTTTTATGTCCTCATGAAAGAAAAATTTAATTTGAAATAAAACTTTTGGGAAAAACGACATTTTAGCCATAATATGTATTGGAGTACATGGAAGAGTAGTCCTTGCCTTACATCACTATGACATCCCATATGCGGCCAATTTGAAGTCTCCATGGGTATAGTGATTACCAATATTTACAACATTTAAAAATTCATAACTTTCTTGTTTTTTGTCCAATATTGTTCAAACTTTCACCTATCAACTTGTCTGATTTTTCTTTTCCTTATAAAAACAAGTTTTTATTTGGGTTGGATTCCCCTTTAACCTTATGTTCAAGTTTCATGAACTAGGTCCATAGACTTTCTAAGTTATGATGTCATTTCAAAAACTTAACTTTAGGTTAAGATTTGATGTTGACGCCGCCGCCGCCGCCGTCGGAAAAGCGGCGCCTATAGTCTCGCTCTGCTATGCAGGCGAGACAAAAATTATCTTTAATTTTTTTATTGTGTATTTTTCTAATTATTTTTTTTTCATGTTTCATTATTTGGAGACTGGATTTGCTTTTGAAAGGGGAATATCTTACATGCTATTTTTTAAATTAAAATGCAAGAACTATGTTATTTATTTATTTTTTTTTTTTTTCACTCTTGTAAGAAAATACATAAAAACTCAGAGGAAAGAATATTTCATTTCCAGATGGGTCTAAGAATTTTTTTAAATTTTATTAATTTTATATTTCTTTTTATTTCCTAGTTTCTTTTTTTTTCGTTAGGGGTGCAGGTGGGGGTTGTGTTTTAAACTGGAAAATGGGGATGGGATTGATACCGGTACAAGTTTTTGTGTCACTTTTGTTTCTCTTGTTTTGAGTGAACATTTGTTTGGAGCTTTGATGTCTGTTTTTGTTGTTGTTTAGAGCTTTGATATCTGTTTTTTCCTTCTTTTTTTTTTTTGTTTTGAAAGAAATAGACCACTCTTTTCCTTTTCTTTTGGCTTCAACTAATAATTTGGTGCCTTTCAAGTCTATCCATGGGGAGATTGATTAGTTTTGATTGTTAAATGACAAGTCCACCCCACCAAAAATTTAATTTGAATAAAAGGAGAAAAATCCAACAAGCAAAACACTAAAAATTTCATCAAAATCGGATTTGAAATAAGTTATGACATTTTAAAGTTTCACTTAATTTCACAAAAACAGTTATCTACACATCCTGGTCGGTATGCAAATTGGCAGACTGATGACGTCATCCATTCACTATTTCTTTTGTATTTTATTATATGAAATATGAAAAATTCTAATATTCTCCTCATTGTCATGTGAAACAAAATTTTATTACTCCCTGAACATGTGGAATTACCATTATTTTAACGGTTTATGGTTAAGTCAAGTTGGTCCTTATTGTCAAATCTGTAAAAATTGAAATATTGTATAATTCAAACAATAAAAAACAAAAGAAATAGTGAGTGATGGACATCATCGACTCTCATTTGCATATCGCTGAGTTGGGAATTTAACTGTTTGGGAAAAATAAGCGAAACTTAAAAATGTCATAACTTTCTTATTTTACATCCGATTTTGATGAAATTTGCAGCGTTATGTTTGTTTGATTTTTCTCTATCGATTCAAATCAACAATTTTCTGGGGTGGACTTGGCCTTTAATTTCTTTTCCACAAAATCTTGCTAATTTTTTTGTTTTGTTTTGAATAGTATGGAAGTATGTGTAAAAAAATTGTGTACATTTATGTGCAGTGATTTCACTCTACAGTGCGTATCAAAAAAAAGTTTACACTTTGAAAAAGCCCTGGGAATTAAAAAATATACATGTGGGTAATTTTTTCACATATAATCTTAGGTTTGGGTCTCATCTATCCAATGAAAGTAAAAGTTCTGACAGAATGTTACACTTGAGTGAGCACTGTCCATTCTTGTAAAGCTCGCAGAAATCTGTTTTCGCAGAAATGCTCGTTTTCACGCTGTGTCAAGGGGAAAGGGTGAAATCAAATTTACCCTGCGAAACATTTCTCATACATTTCCCTTGCACTTTTAGTTAATAGACTAGTTCGTAGTTACTTCATGGACAATTTTGGTCAAATGACCTTTTAAAACTTTCATTATGATAGGCAGATTTCAAAGCAAGATATTACGTAAGCTTGCCTTACATAGCAGGATGAATAAATTTAATAGACCAGGTGACTAGAATAGCACACCAATGAACACTTTATGAAGGTATTTGTCGCATTCCTACTTTGAATGCATATCATAGCATGTTGCATAATGTACTTGGCACACTGTGAAATACCAGTCGTTCGTGGACGCATTGTTGTTTTTTGTAGATGTAAATGAAAACCACAATTCAAAAGAATATATGAATAATCAAGACATCAAAGTTGGTGCTTATCTCGTTAGATTTTAAACTACCATGTCACTTTAGTACAAATGACCTTCCTCTGATCATGCGTAGAATCTTTTGATCATGCGCAGAAAGGAACTACGAACTGGCTTATTGAAATACAACAGATACATTCAAGCATTTTGTAACAATTTTGCAACCCAAATTGAAATTTTAACACTTAGTAAGCACAACCTTTACCCTTTTTGTGCCAGCTGGATCTGAGGACATAACTAAATCTGAACAAAAGTTTATATCAGACATCTCCAGCATTTTTTCACTAAATTTTTATCATTTAAAATGGGTTTACATTTCATTTTTTCATTTAATACTTGTTTCTCCACACCTTTTCCAAGCTTGACAATGATTAACAAAATGAAAATCAAGCCCCAGCCATTTCATGTAAATCACAGCTCAGTGTAAAGCAGATATCGCCACAATGGCCTCGGTGTGTGGGGGAGTGGGGTGGGGCGCAATGCACTCTTCGAAGTGTTTTGGTCAAGGAAACGAGTTAAAAAGGTAAAAGATATCTTCAAACCAATTTTCCTAGCTAAATTCAACGTGTTCTTCATGATTAAGGTCTACTTTTATTCGCATAACTATTTCAAAGTTCTGCGCAAATCATTTTTCACTAACTTTTCAAAAGTAAGTGGTGCTCACTCAAGCGGAAATATTTTTCGACAGTTATATCGTCATTTGCTTAAATGGATCTGTACCATTGTTAAAATGTGAAAAAAAATTCAGAATATTACAAATGTATAATTTTACAGGATTTTTTCTATTAAAGTGTAAACTTTTTTTTGATACGCACTGTATAATCTGAATTTATTATTTTTCTACAAAAAGGAGAGCTCAAACAGGGCCTTTGTAATACAAATCTAAGAAATGCATTGAAAACTGATAGAATATATTAAAGCTTAATTTTTATCCTTCTTGATACTTGTATTATTACATGTACACTCAGCTGCTCATCCCTCCTTAAAAAAATTGTAATAAAATGTCCATTGTCTCTAAAATCATAAGCTACATATTATACATGTATAACAAATTGTTGAAACAATAGAATAGCACACTTGTATTTTTATTGGGTCATACAAAGCACAAAAGGAATGATAATTTCCATACGTAAAGATAGACCCCCGTATCATGTATACAATACTTAAGTTGAAAAAGAGCTTGTAATTTAAATCAGAAAAACAAAGAAATAGATCTACATTAGAAATTACAAAAACAATAACTTTAAACAAATTCATTTAGGAAGTTATCTACATGATGCTGTTTTGATGCCAACTAGATCATATAAATTATCTATCATGATCACCTTCATTTGGCGAAAAAAAGAGGCGAGTAATTATTTTGCGTAATTTGCATAATTAATTAGAATTAATTAGAAGAAATCATTTTACTTATATTAAGAAGAAAAATTAAAAAGTGACATAATTACCTGGTACACATCAATTGAGCTTTCTTTCACCTTTTCATTGATACCTAAATTACTTTAAATGGCTCAAAAACAAAGAAGTTAGAGCCTGTTGAAGACTTGGGTTCAAAATGGTCACAAAAATCGGTTCTGTATTCCATTGACTTTACATTAAAGGAGAATGAAACTCTTGGAGCAAGTTAGCTTTTGTGAAAGCAGAAAAATCAAAGAATAAGATCAACAAAATTTTGAGTAAAATAGGACTAGCAATATTAATAGAAGAGTTATGAGCATTTGAATGTCGAGATCACTAATGCTATGGAGATCCTCCTATTGGCAATGCGACCAAGATCTATGATGTCACAGATGAACAACTCTCCCCTTTTGGACACTGAAAATATACCCCAAAACATCTCTTTTTGCTCATTCTAATCATATGACAAACGATTCATCAATGATATAATGTTGTGAAACCTCTGTTCTTGTCCTCTCATAAAGAGAACACCTCACCTTGTCATAGACTATAAAAGTGAGAATATAAGTGAAATAAGTACTCTAAAGTAATGAGGGAGTCGTACGTGTGTGACATCACAGATCTTGGTCGCATTGCCAATGGGAGGATCTACATGGCATTAGTGATATCAATATTCAAATGCTCATAACTTTCTTGTTATTCATTCAATCTTCCTCAAACTTTCAACGATATGTTTCTTTGATTTTTCTCTTTGATACGGATTCAGCAGGTTTCAAGGGTTTCGTTCTCCTTTAATTAAGATAATGACCACCAAATTGGATGAATATGTGTGACTTAAAGTTAAACTGGAATAACTTTGTAATTTCTTGAATAATTTGAAAGGTCTTTTTAAGAGCTTTCAAATCATCCAAATGATAACCAAATTTATTGATATTTGACGATTTTCATTTTTTTGTCACATATCCACATGTAGGACTTGCACAAATACATTTAAATGGACATGGTAATGGTATTATTCATGACAATCGTTTCGTGAATAGTTCAAATTCAGCTCAGACATGCAGTCATCACTGCCTCGACCTCGCGGGAGTCGCACTTGGCTTGGCTAGAGAGGTAGGGAGCTACCGGGGGCGCCGCCCGACTCTGGGCAGGCACTGCCCTGAAGCGGCACTGCACTGCCACTGCCAGCTTGTTCACACAATACCGGTACATTCACTACATGCAGCCACACGTACACACCCACTCATCCCTGTTGTCCCCATACGTACCGTCAGGATATTCGACGAAAGTCAGTGAGATTGCCTTCCATTTAACAGCACCAAATTCATCATCCGTGGCTTGGCAATGATCTGCCATATTGGACAAAATGACTGGAAACAAGAAAATCCTCCTGCGAGAGCTTCCAGGCGAGATAATACGAAATTAAAAGTCCGAACAGCGAAGACAGTCATCCACTTCGGCCAACTCGCGTCTATCGATTACCACCGTACCGATCGCGATATTGCAATGTAAAAAAAACAACGAAATATCCACTGATATAACAATAAAATCTACAAAAATGTTCAGACCGCAAATACCAGTTTTTTATTACCTGCCCCAAAATTGTTTAATTACATATTTTATACATTTATTTAAAAATTAATTGATTAAATTATCAATTTATTGATTTATTTATTTTTTTTTTTTTTTGGGGGGGGGGGGGCTGGTGGAGGAAGCGACTTTTGCAGCTTTATATATTACTGGTTGGTTTATATATCATCAACTGCACTCCTTCATTTCGTCTCATCCCATATGGTCTAATTAATCCTAAATCTACTATCATGAAACAGTACAGGCAACCGTCTGGTGTATTGTCGTACTGGTGAAGTGCAGTGTGCAAGTGTATGTACATCATCCGATAAAAGATTACTTACAGCGTGCAAGTAAAAACAAAACCTCCAAAACAAAATACTGTATAAGTTAAACCAAGTTTTTCTAATAAATGGACAAATGAAAAATCTTGGCAAAAAGAAAAAAAATCACTATTTGGCTGTTGCCTTTGCAATTTTGTCTCATTTCCAGTTAGTCCCCATTTTGTCTAATATCCATTTGGTTGAACATTTCTATATGGTAGGATGAATTTTCTAGGAACCAGATTTAACAAACGTATCAATACTTCGTAGACGAAGTGGAAATTAGACCGAGCATTAGATTAGACCTCAGTAAGTCACAGTAGTCATAATAATAATAGCATATTCACCTAGGGTAGCCACTTCAGTTCATAAAACTGTTCTCCCAACGGACCTTGCCATTATTATTACCCCAGCTTTAGCCGGGCTGCCTGGGTGCTCAAGCATTCAAGGAATTTCTTCCTACTGGGTACCCATTCACGGTCACCTCACCTGGGTCGAGTACAGTACAGTGTATAAGTAAATTTCTCTCTGAAGGAAAACACACCCAGGCTAGAAATCGAACCCACGTCCCTCAGATTGTAAGATGATTCATAACCACTAGACCAAGATGCACCCAAGAACAGCAATTAGACCACATAGATAGAAGACCAAATGGGTCTAACCCATGCAGGATTAGACTCACTCCTTGAAGACCAAGTAAATATAAAGCAAAATTCAGCCAGTTTCATTTTTATTTTTTTGTTACTGAAATCAGTAAGATACGGGTCCGACACTGTCATGCTCCTTTTCTTATGCCCTGGGGCCATTTCACAAAGCTGTTCGGAAGTTAAGAATGACTTTATCATTTTATGCACAACTTTACGCATGATTGGTGGCCTTATCTTACGCCGAATGAAACAACATCATGAAGCTGAATTACTGAGTAACTTAGCCCCCCCCCCCCGCCCAACCGAGTATAACAGTATTTTTTTAAATTTCTCATGGGGAAGCTACCCTGTTGATAATAGATGACAGAAATAGATAAATGAATGAATAGATGAAATATATAAACTACAAACATATTCCAGTTATTCACAAAGTTGTGCATGACTTAACAGCCTTACTATACCCTGGAGAGTTAGATTACTACATGTCTATGTGGAGTGTTGTGGCCCAGTGGATTAGTCTTTTGACTGTGAAACAGAGGGTCGCGGGTTCGAATCCCAGCCATGGCGTAATTTCCTTCAGCAAGAAATTTGTCCACATTGTGCAGCACTCAACCCAGGTGAGGTGAATGGGTACCTGGCAGGAATTTATTCCTTGAAATGCCACCGCGCTGTAAAATGCTGCGGGGCTAAAGCCAGGGTAATAATATCCAAGTCCTTTGGAAGCACATAGGGACGTTGTGACATAATGTGATATGCGTTAAAAAAGAACTCCGTTATTATTATTATTGTTTTTATGGCCTGCTGTGGTGGGTTGATTGCAATTGGAGAATCGTAATGATGACCTATGCTTGCTCTCATAACAAAAGTGATGCTATTTTACCAAATATCATACTTCTCAGTCAATTATAAATGTGACACTTAATTTTTGGCTGAAATTACTTTTCTTTTTTCTATTTTCTTCATGTTTTGAGACATTGAGATAAGCGTGATACAAAATATTGTGAATTAAAATTACTATCAATTACTACTGAACTGTTAACAGCAGTTATCAAACAATTTCAGTATTGTCATATCGTGCATGCCCAACAGGAAGGGGCAAAAACCATAGATATTTGTCTTCTGATATTGAAAAAAAAATCAGGGCAAAAGAAATTATCCTAAGATATATAATAAAAACTTAAAATAGCAAAATAAAAGAAAACATGACATAAATGCAGCAGTAAAAATAACTCTGGTTTATTAATGTTGATCATCTGTACACATAACAGGAAATGAAATGGTTCCTTTTCCAAACCATGGTCTAAAAAAGATCTCAAAATAAAACGATAGACAAATAAAATACATGTATAATATAAACATTGAAGCCCCCCCCCCTCCAAAAAAAAATTGTCATATCTCTTTTTCCTTTGGAACATGAATGGAAATCATTTGGCAAAAATAAACATTACTATATATACAGATGAAAAAATGTATATACACCATGGTGAGAACAATAACCCATACGAAACATTTTTTTTCAGCTGGTATCAATGGCTTATTTATGAGAAAAAAATCAAGCCCAAAAGGGAAAGAAAATGTCTTACAAAATGCTGGTAATTTTGCATACGTATTACAAAAAGGTCAAACACAGACAGAAAAGGAATACACCATTTATAATACCATTATACATGCATAATTACATTCTGATCAAACCATCAAAACAAACTCTACCGACCCCCCCCCCCCTCTATATGAAATATTATCACTTATTTCGAAATGATAATGCAAAGTGTTTTTCTATGGAACAAATCACATTTGGAAGGCATTGTTTGCAGACACTCTCCCAAACAACCAAAGAAGAAAAACACAAACATCTGTTTCTAGAAAGTAAAATGCTGTACTTGAATACTATCATTGTAGATGATAAATTGTAAGAAGAAAACTCTAATAAATAATGCATGCATTTCAAGGTGGAACCATAGGAACAGGATAATATAATCTGGGTACCCATACTTATTAATTAGATTCAATTTGAACATAGCTGTCAAGCTCTTTAACTTGCAGTTAGGTAAAAGTGATCAAGATAGATGTTCAGACATTGAAAAGCTCCATTTTCCATTACCTTTCAATTTGGTCTATCCAATTCAAATCAACATCAAAGTAGTATATAAAAAAAGACATTGCATAAAAGCAAACTAACGAAGGAAACAACTTGGGACAGAAATGTGATGTGGAGTAGAAATATGCAAACAGAGAAATGGTAAGAACTACAAAAATCTTTGTTATTTTAGGGGATGATTGTATGATTCATGTTACAATTTGTATCTGCTTTGATAGAGTTCATACGTAAATGTGTAATAATTTCTTCAGCTGCCCTTTTTCCACTTTTTTCAACATTTTTTTTTTCCAGCATACAAATTTTCCAATCAATGTGGATCTCTTGTATACAGTACTGCTTGTATATAATGTGAGTGTGTTTGATTTCAATAAAACATACTAATATATACGTAAATGTGTAATAATTTCTTCAGCTGCCCTTTTTCCACTTTTTTCAACATTTTTTTTTTCCAGCATACAAATTTTCCAATCAATGTGGATCTCTTGTATACAGTACTGCTTGTATATAATGTGAGTGTGTTTGATTTCATACTAATATATCAAAAAAATAATACCATGATTACATAGTTCATGAAGTAAAGTAAAAATTACGGGAAAAAAAATTGTGCGAATGTCCCTTCATTGCCCAATCGCTTATAACATCCTCAAAGTTTGTATACCTACATATGGTTTAATCAAACGAAAGATGAAAGAAGTACAATGAAATATACCATAATAATGAACTACAAATTTACAGTACAAAATACATAAGATCTCAATAATAGGTAATTTTAGAATGACCCATCTGGTACCATAGTGATTTAGGAGTCTGTTTCACACTTTCACATATAGTTAAGTGTGACTTCCCATCAAGCTTACTAACCCTCTCGAGACCTTTGTTTCATCTGATTGAGGCAGACTGTGAGCTTGAAAATGAGTTGAATATAGAAGACAGATAATGTCCAAATCTGAACTAAAATTCAAATTGGTGGGTACCTCTGATCGTTTGAAACTGAAAACCATGCAGTTAATCAGGTTAGCACTGGTTGGAAGGATACACTCATAAGAGTAAACCATATTGCCGTTATGACCACCATATAAAAATTCTGGGGCCTATTAAAAGGAAAATGTATTTTATAGCATAATAAGACAGTCTTTAATGACTTAAGCATCAACATCCACAGGATATATAGCAAGTTATCTCACTGATGAATACACAGGGGTTATTGTCCCTAGTATAACAGAAAACATTTTGATCTCTCAAGGTAACAATAAAATGATGTTTTGCAATTAGTACAAAGCTGACAAATTTCCTGATTTCTATGTACATGCTGAATACAACATATTGATCAGTACCATTATAAATAAAATATTTTAGTACTTTTTTCACTTATATTGGTAAATCATCGCCTACTATTACAATCACAAAAAATGAAAGAATCTATTTTTCCTTCTTCTTTTTTTTTGGTGCTAGAATGCAACAAATTATTTTTTGGTACACTTTCCAAAACACACTGAGTTAAAGACATGAAATAGTGATAATAAATCTGGTTTCCTCAAATGATATCTTGAATGAAAAAAAAAGTATTTCAAATCACTTTTAGGCACAGGTGAACAGAAACATAATTAAATAACTGAGAACATAATGAATAACATAATTGAATAATAGAGATTAAAATTCAATGTTTGCTTCATTGCAACAGGATTCCACAGCAGCCGTACCACGGGCGAATGCAATAAGTTAGTCATTGAGTGACCATGCCTGACCTCTCCCTAATCCAAAGAAAGGCGGTGCATTGGGGTCAAACAGTGGTCCTGAAGAAGGCATCATGTCGAAGTTGGGCGGAAGAGGAAGACCTGGCATTGGGTTAGGTATGGGTTGTAATGGAGGGGGAGCCATGGCTATTCCCCTCATGAGGGGAGGAGGTGGTAGTTGGTTCATTCCCATACCACCTGTCCTGCTTGGCATTGGTGGTGGTGGCATACCCAGTGGTATATTCGGTGGCAGGAGCGGGATAGGTTTAAAGATATCCATTTCTGGTATAGTCTGCCCCAAAGGAGGTATAGCATTCGAAGGTACTGGAGCTTGGCGATTTGCAAATGGATCCATGAACATACCCTGAGGCTTCTGTTGCTGCGTCTGACCCTTAAGGGTAGGCACAGGAGCTGGGTGATTTGTAAACGGATCCATGAATAAACCCTGAGATTTGGGCTGCTGAATCTGACTCTTCCTTGAAGGTACAGGAGCTTGGCGATTTCCAAATGGATCCATGAACAAACCTTGAGGACTGGGCTGTTGCAACTGACCCTTGACATTGTCATCTACTGAGCCATCCCGCTTCGGGCTTGGGACAAATGCTGGAGTGTTCGGATTTAGGCTTTTCATTGCTTGGGAATATGGAATCAGAGGTGGTGGCCCTCGACCATTCTTCAGTTGCTGTCCTCTTCCCATTCCTGCATTCATTGTTGGCATGTTCACTCCACGACCTATCCCTCTCTGTGGCTTGGGCATGGTCCCAGTGGAGCTTCTCTGAAGAGGCGAGATTGCAGCTGTTTGCTTCTGACTCGCCGCAGCCCGATCAGAATAGTGCCTCTGTTGTCCAAGATCTCCTACCGTCTGTGAATGGGTGTTCTTGGTACTTTGATCTGGGGAGAAGACACTGCTAGGATGTCTGGAGGAAGGTGGACTGAAGACATCATCAGGAGTTCTTGGAGACATGGAGGATCCAATGGAGGTCTGAGCCAGCTGTGCAGAGATATCACCTGGTAAATGACACATGACAAATCCAGCTCAAATTTTGATCAATGGTTCCCACATAAATTTTAATTGCAAAAAATATTGGTATCTAAGAGAACCTATCTTAAATATCATCTCGCTGCTGACAGGTGTATATTCTTGCGGTAACTTCTTATATTTGATTCGTGAACAACTCTTGATCTAACATGCACCTAACACTTTCATCTCTAACTGTAATCTACACCTAAGTTATCCTATAAAAAAAAAACACCTTCTCCACATCAGGGTCCCGTAACACAAAGGTTAGCGATTAATCGTACACTTGATTTTCATGATTGATTGTACATTGTAGTCAATACAATCAATCATAGAACAATGTTCTATGATCATTGCTAAGCTTTGTGTTATGGCCCCCAGGACTTCACAGTGGCTTTTGCGATTCCTCGGTCTAAGCAGAAATTATGAAGATTGGAAGGGAGTAGTATCTTAACAAGATTCCCACTAAAGCAAAGGCTAAAAGGCACAAACTTATTCAAGAACCTCCGAGGCCACAACCCTTTTTCAAACATGGATTCCTATCTAAACAACATACTGGGGAGTGTTTCATCAACATTTTTGTCTGACAAGTTGTGAGATCTGACAACTTTCCCGATTTTGATTGGCTGAGAAGCACTGCTCCTATGGTAAATGTCGGATATAACAGGTCTTGTCGAATAAAACGTCTGGCAAGTCTTTTCACGAAACACTCCCGTGAAATCACTTGATTTCCATCAAAAGTTGGGCATTTTACCCTCAGAAACTAAGCTAATAATTAGATTAGATTAAACTTACATTAAATTGATATAAATGGCAAAAAATATTTTTTACCCAAGGACAGAGAGGCACTTCCTTGATCAACGTCGATGGACTTGGTCTTTTCTAGTTTTCTTTCAATGTCCTTCATCAATCCCTCGATGTAGGTGATTTCATCGACGTCAACAGAACCGGTGTTGCTCATGAGATCCTTGAGAATCCTCTCTCTAATACATAGATGGAGTATAAAGACAACCAAAGTAAAAAGACCACTCAGGTGAGAAAACAAAATAATCTTGTGATCCTATCACTTTTTTCACTAGCATAAAGATTAAGTATAAAACAAAGAACTATATAGTGAACTTGTGTAGGCAGACACCCCAAGGGAGAGAAGCAAAAGCCATGAAACTTTTTAAAATTCTATCTCTAACACAATGAATATCAAAAGTAATACATGTAAATATTCAAAGCTAAAATTAATTACATATAGGTAGTTCTTTCTTTAAACAATGTGTTTCTCTCCTCAAGTTAGCAGGGAATTTTGTGATACAGATTGCTAAAAGGTTGACAAAAATTGTAATGTGTAGTTGGTCTTTGAGGAAAGAATTCCCCATAATTAACAATTATGCTTCCATCTGTAGGATCTATCTATAATATTTTCAGAGGGAGTCAATGAAGGCTTTACGATGAGCCTGACCTTTTAGTTCTGAGTACATCATGCATCTTCTTGAGGTCTGCTTCTTCCTGTTCTGTATCCAAACTAGCTGATGTTTCACTGCTCACGCTCTCACGACTCAGATCATCATCCTAGGGGAGAATATGATAAAAAGTGTTAAATTTTATAATTCATTGCCTTATAAAGCACCACATCATGCAGGTACCATGCCTTGACTTGAGTGACTATTCAGGACTAAACATTTGATTGGTGAATATTTTCCTTAGGCTCAGCAGAAATTAAAAAGTAAAAAAGTTGGTATAGAAATCTATTGGGGTGCAAAAGAAATTCATGTTCAATTAAAAAGCAAGCATAACTCTAAAAATAAAGCACAGGACCTTTAAAATCCAAATTGGTAATTGATTTGCGTTCAACTGCAATTCAACTTTCGAGTAACTACCCAGTACGCTTGACTTTGAGCCTTTTGCTTGATTTGCAATTGAGCCCAAGTTTCTGACAACACACCATTAGCCTTGAATATATTTATTCTTCAGCAATACATCCAATTCTGATTTTTTTTTGTCAAAGAAGTTATATCAATGGGACCAATAATCAGTGTTGATTTAGAATATTCAAATATAAGTCCAGAATAATAATTGATAAAATGATAATAGATATATGGGACAAACGATGAGAAGTTGGACAGAAATAAGTCAACATAAGGATGTAAGGAACGATGAGTAAAAATTGCTACGTCCCAAAACACGCAAAAGTCAAGATGAGATATATTTCCATGTTTGATGTACTTGGTGAGAGATACCATAATTTGAAAAATCTATATCCAGATATTGGATGCCCAGTGTTTGCTTGATGGTATATTACAAGACTGTCTAAATCTCACCTCCAGAGGGGGCATATCACTAGCCAAGGCTTGGATCTGACCAATCAATGCAGTGCTGACCTGGCCTGAAACCATCAACAATGGGGCAACACTGAAAGACATAATGATATGAAATTATTATCAGAAATCTTTTAGAATAATAGGCTAATTTTTTACATTTATCTGGCGATACACATTATGAATTTGATTCTGAATCCTAATCAGGTCAGGAATTTTGGGCTTTTCCCTGGCTGCGGGAGTTGAATCACCCCCACTTGAGATCTCTGATGCCAATTGTCGATCAAAATATTTTGTGCGGGCGGAATGGTCTTGGAAAATGTTGAAGAGATGTTGTTTCAACCCCCCCCCCCCCTTTCCCAGCTATTTTAGGGTGAATGGAACACAATCCTGATACTTAACTACACTGCAAAAACTCCGGTGTTGATTAAACACCAGCCTGTCTATCTATATATGTCCACATCAGAGAAGTGTTAAACAACACCAGTTTCATTTTGGTCTAACACCAGAAAGGTGTTTATGCAACACCAATTAGTATTAAAACAGCATCGGTTTGATTCCGAACTTGTGTTGTTTCAATACTTCTCTGGTGTGGACATATATAGATTCCGGGCTGGTGTTAAATCAACACCGGACTTTTTGCAGTGTATATAATAATCTTAAGGATTAGAAACATTCACTTCAACTAATTTTCAAATTTTGGGGTTAATATCAGTGACATAATTGGGAATTAACTAGTGCCACAAGTTAATACATGTAAACAATCATGGATTGTTATGACAGTAATGTAAATATGGCAGTTGGTTTGAACAAAAGCTTTATGATAGTAGAAAACTCGAACAATTCAAATCAAAGTGCCCCAGAAGGTCAAAGAACTAATCTCTAGTCACCCCAAAAGCCAATCAGTAACTTATGAAACATCACTCCAAATAAGCATATATTTCAAGCTCCTGAACTGAATCACTATTAATAGATAATCCAGGGGGCTGTTTCATAAAGCTGTTTGTAAGTCAAGAGCGACTTTAAGAATGACTGGTGATCCTTTCTTACGCGCTAAACTATCGCCTATGGTGTATACCATATACCAAAAAAAAGGATCACCAGTCGTTCTTAAAGTCACTCTTATCTTATGAACAGCTTTATGAAACACCCACCTGGAGTAATAAGTATATTTCTTCATTGAATTTAGCCAGAACAAGGGTGAACATTTCTTCAAAACAATTCAGTTTTAAGAAATCAAATGCTGTCACATAAAAAAATTAATAATCATACATACCTAGTCAGAAGGAAGAGCTGCAATTTTGATGGGCTAATCTTGGAGAGCGGCACACCTTCCCTGATAAAATAAAACCATATTAGAGAACAGTCGTAATAATGTAACGCGTGGAGCGTTGTGGCCCAGTGGATTAGTCTCCGGACTTTGAAACAGAGGGTCATGGGTTCGAATCCCAGCCATGGCGTAATTTCCTTCAGCAAGAAATTTATCCACATTATGCTGCACTCGACCCAGGTGAGGTGAATGGGTACCCGGTAGGAAGAAATTCCTCAAATGCTCGAGCGCCCGATAAAGGTAGCCGTGCTAAAGCCGGGGTAATAATAGCAGGGCCCGCTGGGAGAACAGTTTTCGGAACTGAAGTGGCTACCCTGGGTAAATACGCCGCTATTATTATTATTGTTATTATCATAATACATAAATAGAAGCTGCTCTGAAGACAACAGCTAAATCTATAACTCATGCTAATTTTCTTAAAATCTGAAGACAACAGCTAAATCTATAACTCATGCTAATTTTCTTAAAACTGAATAGAGTACCATCTTAAAAAGAAATATATAACCATTTTACAATTTTCATTCTATCAGTTACTTTCAGAGAATGGCACAGCAGATAAAACATTTCTAAATTTTAAAACGAATCATCTCTATCACATACACAGACACTAGAAGCAATATCTGAGACTGCACTCTTGTTCATACATTTAAACAATTACCTGAAGACACATCTATTCAATGCCTCCTATTCTTAATAGTTATTGAGTCTGGTGTTTCACTGATAGCTGTATAAAGATTTTCTTCTTCTTTTTAAGCTTGAACATACTAGAGAGTGGATTTGGTGCATTATGAATCATATATTTCATCATCACTATTTGTGTGGAATACAATGGCTCATATTCTGAAATAAGTTAAACGTATGCCATGGTCTATCCCAGCTAAAATCATGAGAAGTTAAAACATCAAATCTGTGGCAATCAGAGTTAAAACACGGCTTCTGATCAAATTTCAAGTTAACATCAAGTTCATAATATAGCCAAATATGTCCTCCCAGCTCTAAATGCGTCATTACGTTAAAGGTACTAAAATATTCAAACTTATTATATACAAACTATCAAACATTGCTTATGCACAATTTACGATAAATGCTGGAAATTGCATGTTTTGTTTTCTATGGACTAGGCCAAACCCTTAACCCTTGTTTAGAAATAAACCAATACCTTGCGAAGCTATCTGCTAGTTCCGAACTTTCTAATTCTTCAACGATGACCTGACCAAGCTGTGCTGCTTTCAGTTCAATCTAATATGAAAGATAAATGTATCAGAATTTTTTTTTTTTTTAAACAAAATAAAAACAAATCCCTGAAATATATTTTTTTTTCATCAATTAATATCTTTATATGGGTGGCGTTAATTATTCTAAAATTTTGTTATTAAAAAGTATGAATAATACAAAGGTTTGTTACTGTGACATATGCATCCTAGACCATGTTGTTATTAAAGAGGGTCAATGTTCCTCTCATTGGCATTGAATATTTTCATGTGCCCTTATTTAATTCATCCCATTTGTGCGGCAATGTGGAAATGTGCCATGTAAGAAAGAGGCCTTTCTCCCACAAATACTGAATTTAAAGGGTTGTGGTATTAACAATTTGTTTATAAGCATGATTTAACCTGAATTTTTGATGGTTTTATAATCACTGAACTGAAGAAAAATTAATTAAACCACTTTGGTAACACATTGAAAAGATGAAATAAATGAAATGAATTGAATATAATTGAAAACTAAAGATACTTTAAACACATCAATACAGACATTCATATTCCTAAATTATTATAATTAATGTAATATAATACGATATAATTCAAAATAAATAATCTAATACAACTGAAAATATATAACTGAATAAAATTTAAAATCACACGTTACCATATCAAAAAGAGCATTCTCATCCGGATCGGTTGGCCAGATAAGAGCCGATACCTCAACACTGGTTACAAACTGACCACCTTGGTCTTTGAACGATATCAAATGAAGGGTTTGTCCAGTCACCAGCTCAACTCTGCAATTAGTAAATCAATAATACCTTGTCTCTATATTTGATTTCTAAATGTCATGTACGTGAGCAATATCAGGATCCCGTTTCATAAAGACTTGTTATCATAACAAATGCACCATTTCAATAACAAGTTTACCATCAGCCAATCGAATCGAATGATTTCAGTAGCTTAAAACTGTTATTACCGATTCGTTATCATAAGAAGTTTTATGAAATGGGTCCCAGGGGCTTTGCAAATTACGACAGATTCAGAAAAGGCATTCTCATATTATTTTTGAAATTTGAATGTTGGGGATGGGTCTATGTGCTGTTCACAGTTCAATAATACAACAAAATTCATCGGGATCATGAGTAAAATGTCATCAGGTCTAATTTTCATATCGATGGAAAATAAATTGGGTTGGATTCACTTGGTCTACTATTGGATGATCTAACCCACTTGGTCTAATATCAGATGGTCTAACCCACTTGGTCTAATATCAGATGGTCTAACCCACTTGGTCTAATATCAGATGGTCTAACCCACTTGGTCTAATATCAGATGGTCTAACCCACTTGGTCTAATATCAGATGGTCTAACCCACTTGGTCTAATATCAGATGGTCTAACCCACTTGGTCTAATATCAATTTATTCCAATTGCCAAGAGGCTAACTGTCATTTCTTCGACTATCAAGATGGTCTAATTTGTACTGAAAATTGGTTTCATAAGCAGGTCACCTATTAGATGGTGTTAGACAAAGTGTATATATTAGACTAAATGGGTATAGCCCAATTGAATTAGTCTTCCCACTAAAATTGGTGAATGGGGAATGAGACAATTACACCAAAGTGTTAGTAGACAAACTGATTGTAGATGAACTGTCATTAGGGTCATATGGGATAAGACCGAACGGTAAGAAGACAAAGTGAGTATAGACCAAGAAGCAATTTACCAATATTTCAACCCAATAATCCATTATGCATTCTTTTAGCTGCCAACATTGAACATAATATAATTAAAGAAAAGCTTGAAACTTGACATTATTGTTTTGTGAAACAGGGCCCATAACATCACAAGGAGAGTTCCTTACCTTGTAATAGACCATGGTTTCTGCATATCATCTTCACCTTCTTCATCAATCTCACTCAGTTCTCGGGCCATCTTTTCAATCGCATCGTCCTCTTTCAGTGATGGTGGCCCACTATCAGCTTTAAATAAATATTATAATATAATAACAATAATAAGTAGATGGATCTCGACTGCAGCAGTAAAATCTATGACATTTAACCTCTATGGCCTGTATTCTGAAGTCAGGTTTAACTTAGACCATGGTCTAACTCTGTGCTAAAACTATGGGAAGCCAAAAGTGTCAAAATTGTTATTAAGTTGTATGTTTCTTACGTTTACTGTACTCTTTCCTGATACTTCAATGGTGAAGACAATCATCTATGTATACTTTCTTGACAATTATGAATGATTTGAGAGCCAAATGAACTGAAATATGATATCTCTAATGTAAGTGATTTATGTAAAAATTGGCTATTCATACTTAAACCACAACTTTAAACCTGACTTCAGAATACAGGCCTATGACACTAAAATCTATTCATACCATCATCCCTTCAATATGCATTAACCAAGTTTGAAATTAATTCCTTGAATGGTTCTCCAATGATCGTGTAAGATATTTCAATGTAAATAATGATCTATGTGACCTTTGACCTTTAGACCCCCCAAATGTAATCAGATCATCACTCCTATATGCATCCTTAGACCAAGTTTGAAAAGTAAGAAAAAAAAATTAATGTATCTTACAGCTATCATTGTCCACTCCAATGACCGCACGGCCATCTCCTGCATTTGTGACGTCACCGTTGACCATGACCTGACCGTCCCCTGAAGACCTTTCCTGTGGTCTGGTGATGGTTTGGGCATCCCCTGACCCTAGGATCCTTTGGACTTCAGCAGACTCCTCCGGCCACTGAAAGGCCAGGGCGGAGTCATCGTCCGGTACCGGCAGACCCATGCCAGTCAGCATCTGTAGGCTCACTTCAGCAGGCTGAATAGGTAATGAGTGAGAAACAAAAATATGGAAAATACAATCAAAATGAAATACTAGTAACCCCCAAAACACCATTGTAATTTTGTTAATTTGTTAACAGGGCCTCATGGAAGGCAATTAAATTGGTGATATGGGTCACCCTGAATAAACAAATGGCAAATGAATGAATGAAAGAAAGAATGAATGAAAAAATAAATAGATAAATAATTAAATGAATAAATAAATCTATAAAAGCTCTTCACTAAATCACAGCATACAATATAATGATTTTCCACAAGGAATCTAAATAGTAAGTATCCTGGAAATCTGGATTTTTCATTGGCTGTTGAACCATGTTCCCATGGGAGTTACCATAATGGCAAAGTTACCATAATCGTAAATTATGACACTGGCCCCAAATTAATATGGACTTGTTTGATGTCAGTTCCCCAAAGTACCCTACAAGAAAACCTACAGGTGGGATCACTGGCGATTCTGCGACAGGTTCAGCTGGTCCTTTCTGCTCTGCAAAGCAAGCCAAACCTTCTGAAACTAATAGGTCATTGATGTGAATGTCTTCGCTGGTTGATGTATCACAAAGGATGAGGCTCATGACCGAACTCTAAATAGAGAAAGAGAGAGAGGTAGATGTTTATGTAGCTAGTTCCTTTCTATCGCCTATAAATATTTATTTTAGATGCATCAAATTTATAACCATTATACTTAATATAAATGTTCAATGGATAAACAGATTATGTTTTTTAAATGTATATTATGGACCATACTATCATTTGATGTTTTATTAGAGGTGTCTTTCAGTTGAGGTTATTACTCACAGTTTTCTATTTTGGTTTATATTTTCAGAGTTCCAATCGTAGCCATGCAAATGTTTGGAATAATGCCTGTTGTATACAAATAGATGATCAAAGCTAAAGTTCAATTTACCATTAACAGCCAACGGTCCATTAATGGAATTATGATAATAATAACAAAAAAATAGTTAATACATGTACAAGTAATCAAAGGTGCATGCGATAACAAATCTATGTGTACATCAAATCTTTCAAGGCTAATGATATTACTGTATCATGTGTATCCTTTGTCCACATTACCTCTTAAACATTTCTCAAAGTTAATTCAATCCAATACAAGGGTGCAAATCTCTTAATGAATAAATATACTAAAAAAAACATTATCATACAAAATCACTTCATATCAGAGGTACACTTTTAAATAAAGATATATTCACCACTCTTCTACTGCAAATGCATTACACATTGAGTGTTTTTTTTTATTAAAAGGGATATGTAGGCATGTGTTGTGAAAAAAATGATTAAGTGCAAAATCTACTGAAAATCAATGAACACTATACACAACCAAGCTCAAGGCAGAAATTTGTTTATTAGCCATCACTACCCAGAAAAATGACAAGAAAATAGAAATACACATGAAAATGACAGCGAAAGAGAATTCTGTATTTAAACATAAATCCATCAATCCAGTCACTAATGAGCGATGTTGCCATGGAGAACTGCTAGCACCAAACGAGAAAACCTCTAAAAAATATACATGGGATGGGATAAAGATGACCCGACACCACATAAAACTTCCAAAGCTGTAGACATAAACAATGATACATCCTTTTCCCCCTAAATGAAATAGGAATGCCACAAGCAAAACAGTTAGCACTCTCCTTCTTCTTTCAATTGATTTCAGATCATCATTCAAGCGTTTATCTTACTTGTGCTGTTTAGTGTGTTGATTAAATAGTGCACTATAATGATTCACTTCATAATTGGTGATGCTATGTGCAGCTAAAAGCGTGAGAGGTTTCACAGCAGAGCCTAACTTGTGGCACTTCCTACTACGAGATCTATACAGACATGCAGACTCAGAACACCACTCCACTTCAAGTATAGCTAGCTCAAATTTAACAGACAAGCATTAGACTTTGTTGAGGATGCAATAACAGAGATACAGGGATAGTGATGATGCATATAGGATAAGGATATCTTGCTGGCATGAAAGCATAGAATAATATCATGAATTTCTCAAGAAATGAAATGGTGAATACCAGAAGGAAGAAAGACAAATGCACCACACAAATAGCAACCATGCTAGGTCAATCTGGTTTAAAATAAATAGACAAACCTCTGAGAATGGATCAGTATCAAACACCCCTGCTGTGGTCTAAAAGAAGAAAACATGCACAAAAGTACCGGTAGCATGCATTTCAAATTTTCAGTGAGAAAACAAGTATTCCCTCAGGCTTTGAAATGTACGTAAATAAGTTATTCTTTTCTATATAACAAGCTCTGTAAAATAAAAGATGCAATTAATATTTCAGGACTGCTTGTAAGTTTTTGTTCATTATTTGCAATGGAATTATTTGCACTAAGCTTTTACCAACAATCACTTTTGCTTCAAGGCAAAATGTATACTTCTTCTTTGAATTAGCTGATGACATTTTTCACTTTCCACCCAAATGTAGTATAAAATGTAGGAATCACAGCTTGCTGGGAAAACAGTTTTCGGAACTAAAGTGGTGACTCTGAGTAAATATGAAAATAATATTATTATCTGATTTAAAGGTGATAGTAACTCTTTTGGCTTGCCATAGTCAACTTACCTTCTCTACCATGGCGTATGCCTGTAGTGGTTTATTGAAAGAGAGCTCGAGTAATCTGTCTCTACTTTCTTCACTCCATTTATCCTGATACACACAAATAATAAATAAACAAAACAAGAAAAAACTTCAATGGTGTATATTCACAATAGTGTATTGAATTATGCCACGGTTTTAATGTGTGCTTTATACTATGGATAAGCAAAAGTGACAGTTTCTGACATTCAATGCTTGATTTATCTACAATTTGCTACTCCCATTTTTCAACATAGGGACTTGTAACAAATCAAATAAGATAAATTGAAATTCACACAATCATGAAACAAGGCTGGTCATCCCATGATGGTTTCTCATTTGACAAGTCGTGCGGTCTAGTGGTTAGAGCATTGGACTCATAATTGCAAGGTTGTGAGCTTGAATCCTCGCTCTGTCTTTGATAAAAAGACCTGAGAGTAATATCTGTCATCTATAAGGTCAGCCACTATGGCTGATTAACCTAGACGTAAAATGTTTCCTATGTAATTAGTTATATGCCAGCTTGGCGTTTACCAGCAAAATGCTTGTCCTGTCAAGTTCCTACAGGGGTTACTCTAAGTGATCATCATTCTCTGCAATGCCAATAAACTTCTTAATAGACTTACCCCAACAGGCTCAATTCCTCCAAGTTTGGCATCAATGGCCTGCTTCGGCAGCTTCATGAAGCAAGATCTACATAAGAAAAAAAAAACTCACAATAATTTTCAGATACCACACCCCTAATGAAAGCTGTAAAAAAATGTTGAAAACTCACCTATATTCAGCATAGCTGTAATGTCCAGTTATTTTTGCAGTGTAAGTGCTATGGTATAGTTATCTATGTATAGCATCTTTTTAAATGCAATGTATCATTATCATAATCAAGGAGTAAAACATTCAAGAGAAGTAGCATTGAAAGATATTTTCTAGAAACCATTATTTTTTAATGTACTAAAGGATGTATCAAATAAAGACTTTTTGTCAAAACGATTATTGGTATAAAACATAAGAGTAAACATCACACCTTCCATACTTAATATTCTAATTTTCATTCATTGCAATATCACAATGGAAAAATGTTTCAGAAGTCAAACTTACTTCAAGAGACGAAGAGAATTCTTTGGAATTCTAAGACTGGTGCCATAATCCACATAGTATACCTGTAGAAAGAACACAAACAAACAAGCGTTAAAATATGAAAATATTTAAATTGCTATAAGCGTCAATTAGTATTCAGAAAGATGTAAAACACGAGACACGACACTCAAGGTTTCCTATAAATAATCGCAATATATTTTGGCGGGCATAAATTGTCTCAGAGACATGTTTTTTTCTCTCTTCATAAAGGTTATATAATATTCAAACTTGTGTCGAAATAGATTTGCCTTTTTTCACAAATCTGCAAATGAGAGAACTGTCACACATAATGGCACAAATTATTTATTTTTGTACTTAATTATTTGAAATATGTGTTAATTTTTTCCCATATATAATGTGGAACATGATTTGATTCCTTCCTGAACATGTGAGATTGCCACTGTTGTAACCTACTGCGATTCAATAACTAGTTTCCTCATTGTCAAATCTGCAAAATAGAAATATTCTACAATTCATACAATAATGCAAAACACCATCCTAGGAGCATTTCATGATAATAATAATAATAATAGCTGGATCTATAAAGCACTTTTCGCCTGAGGATGCAAAGCGCTGCTATTATTACCCCAGCTTTAGCTCGAGCTACCATCACCGCCACTCAGTGCAGTCAAGGAAATAATCCTGCCGGGTACCCATTAACCTCACCTGGGTCGAGTGCAGCACATTGTGGATAAATTTCTTGCTGAAGGAAAACACCATGGCTAGGATTCAAACCCTCGACCATCTCTTTGAAAGGCGAGAGTCAGAACCACTAGACCACGGCGTGCCCAGGACTTGATAGGACTTGTTGGACATCCGACAAGTCTTGTTTCATCCAACAGTTGTAACCATAGTGACCATGCTACTTAGCCAATCAGATTAAAAGAAAATTGTCAGATCGGAAAACTTTTCAGATGAAAATGTTGATGAAACGCTTCCCTGAACTACTAACCTCAACAAGATCTAGGTTTGGGACACCTGTAATGATTCCCCTATGCCAGTTGTTATCTTCATGGTATAAAGAACAACAGATCTGATTTACTGCTATCATGGCATCAGGCATGAGATACTTCTCTCCTTCTGCAAAGTGGTACACAGATCTGGGTAAAGAAATGAAATAATGAATATACTGTGTGTGTGTGTCTAAATAAGTTTTTACAGACGAGTATCATTCAGGTATGATTATTTACATCTGCAACCAACATTTAAAGGTCAAGTTCACCCCAGAATAATGTTAATTTGAATCAATAGAGAAAAATCAAACGAGCACAACACTGACCATTTTTATCAAAAATGGATGTAAAATGATAAATTCATGACATTTTAAATTTTCGCCAGGTCATAGAACTTGAAATTCAGACAGGATGTTCAGTAATATTTGATTACCCTTATGGCCAAGCTTCATGCACTAGGTACATATATTTTCTAAGTTATGACATTTCAAAATCTTAACCTTAGGCTAAGATTTTGATGTTGATCCCCCCAACATGGTCTAAGTTCATTGACCCTAAATGACCTTTGACCTTGGTCATGAGACCTGAAGCTCAGGCAGGATGTTAAGTAATACTTGATTAACCTCATGTCCAAGTTTCATGAACTTGGTCCATATACTTTCTAAGTTCTGCTGTCATTTAAAAAAACTTAACCTTCAGTTAAGATTTGATGTTGACGCCGCTGCCGCCGTTGGAAAAGCGGCGCCTATAGTCTCACTCTGCTATGCAGGTGAGACAAAAATCATATATTTGTGAGTTGCCCTCAACTTACTCTAGTCCATCCATGAGGTTTTCCAATGCTAGATTACTCTCTTTGTCTTTGACTTGTATACTGAGTTTATGAGGAGTGTATACCGTTGAGACATAGACTGGGAAGTACTCATTGAGTTTAGGTTTCTTCAAGGTAGGGTAGGAATACCCGTATCCAATAGCATCCTGAGGTATAGACTTGGCAATAGTCTGAAAGTAAAAAAAAATAGAAATTGGACTAAAGGGAAATTTAATCTCAATAATAGAATTAGGGCAAGTCGAAACGTTTGCATGACTTGAAACTTTGAAAATACCCTTCACTCCTCATAATGTGCATCCAAGTTTAATTTTACCTTGGAAATGAGCTGCAGTACCTTCCAAGATTATTGAAGAAGAAATGACTGATAAAAGCATGACCGTGTTGCCACTTTGTACTTCCATTCTAATACAGTGCGAGAAGCTTAAAGGCGCATGCACACTGAATAAAGTGTGGGTAACCATGCCCAACCCTCCCCCTCCCCCCCAAAAAAAACATACAAAATCGCTCACGGAATGATGGCATTATTAACTGTTCAGGTATTAACCCATTTGATTTACCAGATATGGATCACGATTGTTGTGAATAATCTCTTTCAAAAAGTATAGAGGGAAATTTTCCTTTAATCCCTTTTCTGTGACCATACTACCGGGGGACAGGGAGGGGGGGGAGGAGAAGTACCCACTATGTACATGTATGTATAATCATTGCTTGTTTCTTACACTGTATAGTGATCCACTGGTGAGGGGTAACCTCTGATCTTGTGCATGGAGATATACTTGATCTGAAAATACAAAATGTACAAAATAATAAAATACAGTATAAAGATAAAGATTCTTGAAATGGCCAATAGCCATGGAGATATATTCACTCTAGACTTTTCGATCTATTGAGTTGAACCAATTCATCTTTCGTATAAACATTGATACTTTCAAGATTCAATGCTACATTTTCACAGGCAATCGTTGGAACAATATGTGATATGGACTAATTCCAGTTGGTATGCTTGATTATTGAATATTAATATATTTCTTTGTGGAAGAATTCTAACTAAAACATACAAAACAAACCCACACAAAGAACATGTCAAAGTAAGCAAGTTGTAATTCAATACACGCAAACCTTAATTCATTATAATTCAAATTTCAGACAGCCTGAAAAATCAACTTGAACCAGCTTGTATTTTACAAACAGCAAGTGACTCGTTGGAACAATTTGCAGAGACCATATTTTTAAGCTTTTGGGTGAAAATGTGGAATCACTGCATAATGTATTTGTATATACCTAAATTAATTACCGGTAATTAAGAAAGGGAATATTTGATCTTACTTTGTCCTTTATAGACAACTTTGATTGTGTCTGGGATGGCAAGAACTAAAGAGTTGACATCTCTCACTTCAAAATCTTCAACTGGAAGACTCGTCCTGTGAAATTTCTAAAATGGAATGAGCAGGAAACGAACAGTATAAGAATACTTGGCATTTAAAACATCTTCTTCAGCCATGTTCAGCCCACTACAAGGCAAAGGCCTCTTAAAGTTGGTGCTGAAGGTGCTTGTCTTGTGCTGAAAACATAAATGCACTGCACATATTTATCAAACCTGTTGACTGCATTTGGTTATGAATTCTCATATGCTCTGTACAGGGACCATCCTGTACACAACAGGTTAAAGTAACAAACTATGGAATAAATGTATATAAATAAATATTTAGAGGTCAATTTGAATACCAGCGTTGTATGCCTCAAGGTCGGCTTCGGCCTCAGCCTCAGTTAAGTTGTGCATGACTTACTAACACCTTTGTGAAACTGCCCAGTATCTGGAATGTCTGAGCAAAGCTGCTGATGATTAGCTTGAGAGCACATGCCCTTGGTTGGTTAATACATACAAACTACAGTAGGCTGAATATTTAAGGTTAACAGGGGCTGAAATTAATTCTGCAAGTACTGTAAGAACCTATGCTAGCGGGGTTTTTTCTCGAGACCTACGTTTTGAACACAGCCAATCAGGCCTGTATTCTGAACTTGGGATAAATTTACACTCTGGACTAAAATTGTGGTTTACTATGAAGAGCCTATCGTGATACAGATCTTCACCAATACAGGTTAGATTATGAGCTCATCTGTTCATCAGGTTATTCATAAATGTCTGGATTGATAACTGAACCAGTCTTCTTCGCCACTGTAGCATGATGAAAGTACACAGTAAACATAAGAAACATACAACATCAACAGAATTTTGACAGTTTTCAGCTTTCCATGACTTTAAGACAGAGTTAGACCATGGCCAGAATTAAACCGGACTTCAGAATACTGGCCTCAGAGTCTGTACCTCCAGAATTACCTCATATGCAGATGATAGTTCCTGTAGTAATATTCCCGTAGGATGAGACAAGAGGACTTCTCTAATGTTTGCCTTGGCAACCTGGACCGTTTCATTGTTTAGTTCCTTGGGTGGCGAGTCCTTGGGCTTCTTCTTTATCTCTGGTTCTATACAGAATGGAAAGATGGAAAAAGATGTTTTTCATTTTTTTCATAATGGGCAGTTGCTCTCGATGGACAGATGCCCTTAAAAAGATGAACCAGAACAAATGAAAAGTTGTTTTGTATCATAAGAATCTATGGAATTTATATTCCATTATATTATATTATGTGACATATGGAGCAGCTGGGGAGCATTTCATAAGAATTTTTTGCTTGACAAGTTGTCACATCTGACAACTTTCATTGAATTTGATTGGCTGAGAAGCACAGTTCCTATGGTAACTGTCAGATAAAACAAGACTTTGGTAAAAACATCTTATTAAAAAGTCCTTTTCACATGAATAGCTCCCCAGATCATACGTGATGTCGTAAAAACAAATATTAATCCTCCACACCTCTCTTACTCTTTGAAGAATTTTTTACCAAACCTCTTCAATAACAATTCTTTCATTTTTTCTGCTTTTATCCCAACCAACCCAGGAGGAACTTCCCAATTAACCTACCATTATTAGTACTTACCGGGTGGCTTGGAAGGTACAAATGTCCGAGCATCAAAGAGTATCCAATCACTGTTCTTCTTCTGTCTCTCGATGGCTACAATGTCAGGGATGGCAGACACCAGCTCCACTACACTGTAGAAACCAATGGAGATCAGGGGTAGCTCTTTCTTGGTTAAAGCCTGGAGGTCAAACACGTGGAGTAGAGATGAGACTAAAACAATTAATAAAATTGGCCTGTACTGTAGTGTACCCAAAAGAGATTATGCAAAAAGCAAATTATGGTTGAATATCTCTGTATTGAAAGAGAACTCAAGTAAATAGTGAAATGTTTTGGAAAAGTTTCGTAAAACATGAATTCGGGAATACAAAGGATGTGCAAGTGAAAGAGACAAAGACGGTCTAACGATAACAATATGAAAAGCAGGCAGAGAGAGAAATAGAGAGACAGACTTTTTTCAGAGGAGTTTTTACCTTGTATTCGGTCGGTAGACTAGCAGCAAAGAGTCCGTTGGGGTAATCTTCTAAAATCTGGGGAACAAGACAAACCATGAATTCTATTACTAAAACTTTAAAAATTTAAGCAAAAATGTATACATGTGCAAGTCAAATAAAGTCTACATTACCAAGAATGGAACATTACAGGATTTTATCTTTTTTATTTAAACAGAAATCAAGAGTTGGTTGACAGAATTAATGTACAATGAATGTATAAGTCCATTCCTTGTCTTGAATATCTAGCTTTTGCTAATGTAGCAATAGTAATTGCTTAAAATGGTAAACTATCAACAAAAAACAGTCCATGACAAAATATCATTTTCCATTCATTGTTATTGAGGCCTACCGTAATACAAGGAGAACTTTAAACCTATATGAGCACACAATCTGCCAATTGCCTATACGTGTATATCTAGTAAAGGCCCAGTGTGCTACATAAGCACTTTCCTGATTGCCCGGGGCAAGTAAAAGTTAAAGTCGGGCGAGTGTTTGGAAGTAAAGACCAGTGGCGTACCTGGGATTTTTCACAGGGGGGGGGGGGGGCAAAACCGTCCGCCAAAAAATTTGACAAGCAAAAAAAAAAAAAGGTCTTCAATCACAAATGAAGGATTTCGTACCAGAAAAAAATTTGAAAAGCAAAAAAAAAAAAAAAAAAAAGGTCTTCAAGCTCGTCAGGGGGGCAATAAAGGTCTTCAAGCTCGTCAGGGGGGGGGGGGGCAGGTATATGACTTTTGTATGGGATGTGGCTCGTCAGGGGGGGCAGAGTGCCCCCCCGTAGGTACGCTAGTGGTAAAGACCAAAACTACTTGCCCGAATTGGGAAAGCAAAATTCTCAAAGTAGAATTACCAAAAATTAGGGTAGATATGATATATCGACCCTAAATTTGGTCATGGCGGGCAAGATAAAATCACTTCGGAAAAAGAAATGCAAGAACAAGGTAGACTATATCAGTTCATGTCAAAACTCAAAAGAGAGAAAAAAGAGGTCAATAGTTTATAAAACCGCAAAATTTTCTTTTGAAGAGGTAAAACTTTGTTTTCAAGGATTCTTTTGGGCAAGTATATTTCAACTATTAAAAAATTTACTTGCCCGACCGGGCAAGTGCTAAAAAGTTATGTAGCACCCTGTATAGGCCTACCTGTCGGATTTCACTGCAGAGTTGTTTATCAATGAGATCATTGCCTGGCGGTGATGGCTGTCTGGGGCTTGTGACCGATGATGACCCTGATGATCCAACCCTTGTACTTGATTCATCCGATCGGTTGGAGGATATTCTACGTGCTCTACCAATGCCTCTCTGTGGGGCCTGGAATGGCATCGACTTCCGAGCTGATGGAGTTCAAAATAGAAGCAAGAATTGATGAACTTAAAAGGAACAAAGCATTGACTGCGACTGGACAATTCAAGTATAGGCCTACTGCAATAATTTGTGGCATTGTGGGAAACATTTCCAATAGTCTAGTTTTAGTTTTAGGGAAGTAGGGAAATATTTAAGTGAAAGCAGAAATGTAGTAATTTCAAATGAACTTGAAATACTCTCAATAGCCAAGTATTTGGTTACGGAAGTTGGAAACAACTACTGTGAATCGGAAATCTAGTCATTTCAATTTTCAAACAGGATTAAAATGCTCTTTTCTAATATTAGTATCCAGTATACAGGAGATTTCAACTTTCAAGTAGTTTTGTGAATAAACAAATAATATCAGGGAAATTGTACGACTTTGCAGTAGATCTACATATAAAAAGAATGGCAAGTTTCCTCAAGTCTGCGCACACACAAATCTGCGCGGTTCTAGTAAAAGAAGATACGCAACGAACACAAACTTTACACATGCAATACATAAAAATCGGACTCAATATAGTGGAAAAATAATGAATTTTGGGTATTCATGTGATGGCCTCAAAATGCAGCCTTTCTCATAAAAATCCCAGAATCATTATCATGTGCAAAGAGAATGGGTACGCAGACATGGGGTATCTTTTTTTTTTCAATCTAAAATGACTGCCAGAGGTCTTTTCCAAGAAAATCCTTAATTTCTTTCAAATTTTTATGAGATATTTAGTACACTTACAATAATTATAAGAAACATAACTGAAAGATTTTGTGAAATAAAAAGAATTTCATGTTGAATCTGAACTCAAATCGTTAGGTGCGCAGACTTGGGGACCACCATCAAACCATTTTTCAGTTATACTGCAAAGAAATATAAACACAACTACATCACTTTGTTGTTACTCAGAAGGAACAATTTTTTTTTAAAGTTAAAAAAATATCAGTATGAATTTCAGGACAATTTTTTCAGTTGGCTTAATGTGAATCAAATGTATTTTTAAAAAATGTTTCATCTGTAATGTATTTTCCCTTCTGCTTCATTTTACTTTAAACTCGAGATTAGGGCATATCAATTAGTTACATAAAATTTGTTGTGCATTAAAATCAAATTACCATCCGGTATTGGTGGGCTTAGCAATGGTGGCGGCTGTTTCGGAGTGATCAGAGGTTTTATATTCCCATGACCGTCGGACATCAGTGGTTTGATTTTGGCCTTTGATGCATATGATTCATTGCTTGTTCTGCTTGCTCCTTTGGGCGAGTTCTCTGTTCCTTTGGGGAAATTCTCTCTGCTATAAATTCTGAACTTCTCCTCATTGATTCGTTCAAGACTAATCAAGTCAGATAAAGATTTCACAAGGTCCTCTAAATCTGTAAACCCAAGCTGAGAATAGTCAACAGTAAAACCGCATTTGCGACTGAAGATGGCATCAAAGTGAGTGTTGAGAATGCCATTCGGATGGGAATTGAGGAGTGATTTCATCTGCATACGGAGATAAGCTGGACTTGATTTTGGGCCATTCAGAGGTGACGGCTTGGGCCGGCCACCTAATGATGATCCTGGGTATGAATTTGTTCTCCTCCCTTGACCAAAACCTTGAGGAGCTCTGGAATACGGTGCTTGAGATCTAACGTTAGATCTACCTGATGACGTACTAAATGAACGCCCGCGTCCTGACGAATAGCCTCCTCTCCCTGGACGGACAACTTGTCTTTCCAAAGCATTTCTTCGCTTTAAACATTTGCTCACATCAACTTTTTGCCTGGAAACCAAGCTTTGAATGTGTTTGGTTGTTTTGTCTGCGATTCCATGAAACACTGCATGTCCCCTTTCCCAGTGGCAGGATGCAATATCTGGCAAATCCTCCACTAGGTCGGATGTGCTGTTATACCCCAGCTCGCGGTAAGGCACGCCGTAACCCTGGGCCTCGCGAAAGTCTCGCTCGATCTCGACTGCGGTCAATCCCAGCGGCGCCGAAAGAAGCAAAGCCCTTAAAACTATCTTCACCTCCTTCTTGATTTTGGCCTTGTCCGTCATGTTGCTGTTCTAGAAATAACAGTGAATAGCTGTAATTTGATCAAACATCTAGCCCCTTTTGTCATTCGTCTTTATTTTCTTTGAAATCCAAATTAATTCACCCTATCCTCGTAGACCAAGTTCGAGTCAGCTGAAAAGTTATAGAGCATGGCCTACCTGGCCTACAATTGCGCGCGCATGTGTTTGTGTACAAATTCAATTCGTTGATTGATGACAAAGTGGCCGGTTCCGAATACTGAAGTCGGGGTATGATCCCGGATATGATAATGACCAAGAAATATTCTTCCTTCTCATCTGGAGAACTGGCATTGGCAGTGCATCTATTTGGACCAATTGACAGACAGATAGCTATAAAAATATGTCTCCTATATACGCCCCCCGTCCCCATTGCCCTAAAGTATATACCTCCCTAGCTGCAACGGTTGCAACCTACCCCTTCCAGTTCTTTTCTCTAGCTGATGGATTCTCTTAATTTTTATGTTTCCCTCTCTCTCTCTCCTCTATAAGATCCATGGCGGCCTTACTCATCTCACGCCCACCCAATTCTCTCCCCGATACCAGTGTTCCATCCACTCCCCCTCTCCTATACCCCGATCATCTCCCTATACTTCCCCATATGTCTTATACCCCCTCCCTGGCTTTACCCCCCGGCCCCCATTCTATAGAAAGGGAGGTGGTACATATGTTACTCACAAAGCACCAAATCCCTCCCTCTCTATATGCTCCCTTTCTTTTAGTCCCCCCCTTCCATTGACGAGATACCATGGGGTCTCGAAAAGCACCCTATATAAACAAGCTAGTATTTTCAATATTCTGAAAATGCACCCCTTCACAAGTATTGGAATGTGAAACCCTACCCTTAACAAGTATATTGGAAACAAAACGATATTCTTGGCAAGTATTCCCTGAGAACCCGTAAACAAGTACAGCGATATTTTAATCATGTCACGGACGTCGGTTTTACTTTTACCTATATCATTGGATTAATTCAGCACGGCCCCACCTCCCACACCTCGCGCAAATCAGACTCTAAACAGGTAGTGGTGACTGTTGGGGCAAAAAGAACATCCTTTATAAAACAATTTAGTCTTAATTTTTTATTCCCTCGCAAATTTGACCCCAAGCACGTAGCTTTCCTAGCGAAATAGATACCCTTTCTTTTTCATTATTTTTGACACCCTTATTGTTACGTACACAAAGTGCCCTATCTTGAAAAAGAATCCTTTTTACTTGTTTTGGGGGTCGCACATGGTATCCACACATCAATGTAAGCCCGCCCCCCCCCCTCCTTACAGGAGAGCATGCCTCTCCTTTTCTTTCTTACCTCCCCTCTCTCTTCCCCTCCATATTCTCATTTACCTCTCACATTTCTCCTTTTCCTCTCCTATCACCCTCCCTCACCCCCTCTCCCTGCCCTCTCTCTTATAAATACTGCTTTCATTAGTTCCCTTTTCTCTTCTTGCTCAGCCCCCTCCCCTCTCTCCATCTGTTTAGTCTCTGTAACACTCTCCAATCTCTTGACAACCAAATAAAATGCAGAAAAAACATATTTGAGTTTGATATTTGATAATTTATCAAATCAATGTCTCAAATCCACATGTACAAATAGCCTTCCAATCTTGGGGACATTTCACACATAACATTTCCTTCATATTTTACTGATATTTTACGATGATTGAATACCCCTATTTTCTGAAATTACAGGAAACCCTCATGGAATGATTTCAAAATTAATGATGCACACCTTAAAGTCCACATTGCATATTATATCTATATGTGTGCATAATGTATATACAATAAACACCCTTCCCTTTTCCTTGAAAATTTACACACATAATACTGACACACTATGAATTAAGTCTGAGAGTTGAGAAGTCCTGAAATCTTTAACAAGTGGAATGCCTCTGGCGGTCTCACCTGCATCACGCGATTCAATATAGCAGCAGTACTGACTTTGAAAACTACTATAAAATAATAATTCACAAAAAACACCATTCATATAATGATACAATACTACGTTCATTGACATTTGACCTTGATCATGTGACCTAAAACTTGTCAGTGATGCTTGATTACCCCTATATCCACATTTTATACACTATATCTATAAACTTTGAAAGTTGTGACAGCAATCTAATCATTACCTCTAAAATGGCCAAAGTTCAATGACCTTAAATGACCTTTGACTTTGGTCATGTGACCTGAAACTCGCACAAGATGTTCAGTGATACTTGGTTACTCTTATGTCCACGTTTTATGAACTAGACCAATACACTTACAGAGATATGATGGTAATTCAACAAATACCTCCAACATGGCCAAAGTTCATTGACCTTAAATGACTTTTGACCTTGGTCATGTGACCTGAAACTCAGATGGGATGTTCAAAGATACTTGATTACTCTTATGGCCAAGTTTTCATGAATCAAATCCATAAACTTTCAAAGTTATGATGGTAATTCAACAGATACCCCATTATAGCCAAAGTTCATTGACCTTTGACATTGGTCATGTGACCTGAAATTCGCACAGGATGTTCAGTGATACTTGATTACTCTTATGTCCAAGTTTTATGAACTAGACCAATAAACTTTCAAAGTTATGATGGTAATTCAACAAATACCCCCAATTTGGCCAAAGTTCATTGACCCTAAATGACCTTTGACCTTAATCATGTGACCTGAAACTTGCACAGAATGTTCAGTGATACTTGATTACTATTAAGTCCAAGTTTCATGAATCAGATCCATAAACTTTCAAAGTTATGATGGTAATTCAACAGATATCCCCAATTTGGCCAAAGTTCATTGACCCTAAATGACCTTTGACCTTGGTCATGTGACGTGAAACTCAAGCAGGATGTTCAGTACTACTTGATTAACCTTATGTCCAAGTTTCATGAACTAGGTCCATATATTTTCTAAGTTATAATGACATTTCAAAAACTTAACCTTAGGTTAAGATTTTGATGTTGATTCCCCCAACATGGTCTAAGTTCATTGACCCTAAATGACCTTTGACCTTGGTCATGTGACCTGAAACTCAAGCAGAATGTTCAGTAATACTTGATCAACCTTATGGCCAAGTTTCATGAACTAGGTCCATATACTTTCTAAGTTATGCTGTCATTTCAAAAACTTAACCTTAGGTTAAGATTTGGTGTTGACGCCGTCGCCGCCGGAAAAGCGGCGCCTATAGTCTCACTCTGCTGCTATGCATTGCAGGTGAGACAAAAATGAAACAAACTATTTTTTTTAATTAAATGGTTTCTTTAAATAAGTGACTGGAAATGATTTAAATAATTCAGCAAACAATTCTGAAAGTAAATAATGGCGTTATAGGGCCTCTTGACTTATCAGCACTCATTTGTTCATATTTATCAATGGATAGTTACATGAATGCCTCTCCAAGGCTGATTAACCCTTTGATAATATTTATAGCAAATAAATTCAATGAATCATACAACTTCCCTTGCACTTTATAGACTGTGTTAACCAAATCTTAATTAAGAGTAACCATAATATAATGAAATGAAAACTTAAAACAAAAATAATTTAGAATCACATAAGTATGTCAGAAAATTTACCTCAAATTTCTGAAAAATCCAATTATCTAGTCAAGTTTATCAGTAACGTATCAGGCAGTGTGACTATTGATGATTGTGCAGGTTTGGCAAGACATACAAGTTATACTGTAATGGTAAAAGATTGTAATAAACATGTATTGTAATAATCACAAATTATGTAAAGTAGCTATCAAATGCCTATACAGTAAGAAAGAAAAAAATACAAACTTTATATCAATCCAAATGCCTGGTATAAATATTATGTTTAATACTACATGTACATGTATACCTTGTAAAGAAATGCAGCATATTTTGTCATTTTGGACCATTTTAAATATATTTTATCCTTAAAGGAAAGACAATGCCTCTGACAATTAAAGGATATTGTTAAATGTCTGCCAGGCTTAGAAACTCCTTATGAGGCAGGCTAGACTAACTTACTTTCACATTGTCAATTTATTAAGTGCTCAAAGAAACCTAACATAATATTGTTACTGCTGATTTATATCATGAGCGCAATCAACCAAAACCCTTTATAAACACACTCATTTTTTTACGAATTAAAATTTGCAACAAACTTCATAAATGTCATGGGGAGATAATGTTATTCATTGACTGAATGTAAGTATAAAATATATTGAAATGAAGTCTTATCTAGTTGGGTCATAACAAAGTGGATATGGATATTAAAATGATAAAGTCTGTAATTTATGCTTCATAAAGCAGGGCTTGGGGAAGTTTACCCCGAGAAAAAGTTAAATTAAAAATAACAGAAATAATAACAACAAAATATTGGTTTCGAGGTTTGAAGGAATTCCATCAAAGTTATTAGAATTTTAATTTTTTGATTTGTGACGTCATAAGCGAGCAGCTTCTTCTTCTGTATTAAAAAATTTGAAATGTCACTTTCTCTAAACTTGAAAATACTTTCTATTGTAACTCAGTGGCGTACCTAGGATTTTCCGCAGGGGGGGCAAAATCGGCCGCCAAAAAATTTGACAAGCAAAAAAAAAAAAAGGTCTTCAATAAAAAAATTTAGGTTTTCGTACCACAAAAAAATTTGACAAGCAGAAAAAAAAAAAAAAAAAAAAAAAAAAAGGTCTTCAATTAAAAAATTAAGGTTTTCGTACCAGAAAAAAAATTGACAAGCAAAAAAAAAAAAAAAAAAAAAAAAAGGTCTTCAGGCTCTTCAGGGGGGCATTAAAGGTCTTCAAGTTCGTCAGGGGGGGGCAAAAAAGGTCTTTTAAGCTCGTCAGGGGGGGCAGGTATATGTCTTTTGTATGGGTTGTGGCTCGTCAGGGGGGGGGCAGAGTGCCCCCTCTGCCCCCCCCCCCCCCCCCCGTAGGTACGCTAGTGTTGTAACTTCAGTAGTATATCAACAGAACAAATTACACCAGCTCCTGAAAGAAAAATTTATTTTAGTCATCATGAACCATTAGATTGTGAAATTTAAGCATTTTAAATTACATTTGGGGCAGCTGCTGCTCGTATATGACGTCACAAATCCAAAGTTTAAAATTTGAATAACTTTGTTAATCTTTGGTGGATTTTCCTTAAACCTTCACCAATATTCTTTATTTATTCAGGTATTTTTACAATAAACATGGATGTCATGTTGCCTGGCCTTGGTGCTCCTACCATTGGCCTTAGAAATGTGGTGTGCCCACCTTTAATTTTTTCCAGTTGTGCTGTTAAAGGGGTGGTCCAGGCTGAAAATATTTATATCTAAATAAATATAGTAAAATTCACACAGCAAAATGCTGAAAATTTCATCAAAATCAGATAACAAATAACAAAAATATTGAATTCTAAAGTTTATCAATATTTTGTGAAAACAGTTATTTGCACATCGTCTTGAATATTCATTAGGTGGGCTGATGATGTCACATCCCCACTTTTCTTTTTCTTATGTTATTACATGAAATCATAAATGTTTCATTTTTTTCATACATGTGTAAATGATGTGTCTCCATTATGATGAAATAAAATACGGCAATAGATAACTAATGCACTTAATCAGTTGTCAATCCAATTGTTTTAGTTCTTGGTAGAATTTTTTTTTTAATAAACCTAATTTCATATATGAAAATACAAAAGAACAAGTGGGGATATGAACGCATCAGCCCATCTTATGAATATTCATAAATACATGCCTAGAACTGTTTCACTGAAATAATGCAAATCTTGAAAATTCAATAACTTTGTTATTTGTTATCCAATTTTGATCAAATTTTCAGCATTTCAGTCCTAAAAATATAGACATATAAGGCCTTGTACAGAGACCACATTATTCTGTTATGCACTGGGATATTCTTATTTGACCTGAAAAATTTGGAATGTGGTAATGTCCAAACACCCTTGATATACTCCATGTAGTGGTGAATAATCTCATTGAGAACATTACTAATAAAACAAACAATAAATATCTAATGAAAACAGATTCTTCTTCAACCTCTTCTATCATCAATGAAATATTTCAAATGTTTGCTTTGACCAGCTCCATGACGGCTTAATAATACTTGAGGACTATGCGGCTGTTTTCATAAGCATCAATTTCAGCATTCAAATTTTACACAAAACTTACTTTGTGAACTTAAATGAAAGCATTCTGATGGGAAAACACATTGAAAATAATAATTCACATATTTTCCACCTAAAAGTGTTGTTTTTCTTTTCAAAATGGCAATGATCACTAGGGACATAAATCTACATGTATTTGATACAATATAATATAATATAACTCTCAAAACATTTTCCTATTTCCAGCTGTTCAAAAAGTATGTACAGAAATAATAGAGCTTGTATAATGTTCATCATCATTATAAATAAATCTAACATCAGATTTCCAATAAATTTCATACAAATAGATAAATGAATGTTTGCATGACAGGTAATGCCAAAAAAAATTACATGAAGATATTGAACATGCTTTAGAACAGTGCCATCAACAAAAAAGAAATATTTTAGTCATATTTCTAGACATGGTATAAACTGTTTCCTAATTTGGAAGTGTAACTTCAGAAATTCAAATTCAGGATAGGCCTATATCACATTGACAGTTGACATCCTTCATAATCATAAACCTACAAAGCAATGACCATTGACAATTAAAATGAAATCTATTTCCTTTGAATATAAAATGAATTGTATGAAAGATGAAAACCTAAAACAGAAAGCAGAAAGGTTGAAAGAAATTGGACCATGAACACAAGTTTTGGTGATTGAAAAATGAGATGACTAAAACTCTGTAAATCTCACAAATTAGCAATTTGAAGGGTAGATTGTAACAAATAGGAAGGATCTATCCATATCCCATTAGTCCTGCACTTTGTTAAAATAATTTTCTAGTTTTCTCCTCTATAACTTAGGGGGTGATCAAATATATAGCGTCAGTCCTAACAAAAGGACAATACAATTCTGAGTAAAATACTTGAAAATATTTTGTTTCGGGATATAATAATGAAATTTATGGAGTACTTCTTACCTCACATTCCAATGACATAAACTTTGTGGTAAGTTATTTTCAACAGCCACAGTTTTGTGATAATCATGGGTTTCTACAACTTTAATAATATCATAATTTTGTTGTTAGTCAGAATTTGTTCAAACTTTTCCACTACTCATCTCTGTTTTTTTTTCAAAGTTGGTTATTTAAAAATACAAAATACATAATTTGCATATGAAGAACTACACTAATTGTTATGCACTTATCATAACAGATAAATGTTGCATATTAAAGAACTTATCTATCACTTCTGTTTGAAATAAACAAATTAACTATTCAAATCCATGTATTGTTTAAATCATGTCTAAGATCTTAACCATACCCAGTCACTGAAAACATAAATAAACTTCAATCGCTGTACAATTATTGCACTATATAAGAGAATACTGCCCATAATATGGGCCATAGTTATTGCCAATCAATATGCACAACAGACCAAAGAAAAGAGGATGAATTTACCTTTAGTAAGACATTATTCAATTATGTTTGCAAAGTATTACAGTACATGCATTCAATTTTGGTATGAAATTTGGATAAGATTTTGAAGAAAGGAAATGAAAGAAAACAAGAAAATGCAGAAATGTAATACCTATTATTATAATACACAAAAATGCACTAAGAATACTTTATCAGTTGCATAAGGTTAAAGGATATTATTCACATATGCAGAATTTTGAAACAGTTTAGAAGTCAAGGTTACGATATTGATTGACAAAAACAAATTCAGGCAAGATGTGGCAAAAATAAGAGACATGAATGATATTTGACTCTTATGATTTCATGGTACTTTGAATTTGACGAAAAGCTAATGCATCATCCCTTTTCTTTCCTTCTCTCTTTCTCAATGAAATCTCTATCTAGAAGATACTAAACATCTGAACAAGTTATTGATATAATACATATCCACTAAACACTGCCTTAGTTAAGTACACTAATCTACATGCTCCAACTTGTACAAAATTCTCCAGTATAAATCTTCAGTACAAATACATCTATTGATTATTCTATATTGCTATTTAAGTGCATCAACCTCTTTTGAAATATATACATGAATATATAGTCCCGAATGAAACTTACGTACATAAAATGCTTTACACACTGTACAATTAATGTGCAGGTTCATACATCTATAAGATCTGCAGATTTGGATAATTTTTAAAGTCATTATTGGAGCAGCGGGCCCCTGGGGCCCGTTGCAGAAAGAGTTGCAATCAATCGCAACTCTAAAAATCATGCACAACTTGATTTTCAACCAATCAACAGCACGCATTTGGGACTTGCGATTGATTTTTTGACTTTCGTTTAAACGCAACTATTTCTGCAACGGATCCCAGGGCACACAATTAATTAAGTACAGGTACGATGATGTTAGACATCTTAAGCACAAAAAGCTAGGGGAAAAAACCTCAACAAAACAAATCTTTGATTTATTGAATGTTTCTTGTCTAACAATTCCCATATCAAACATCATAATCTGTATGCATACTAGTACAGTAGTAGACATTACTCAGTAAAAATCTGTTTGTAGTTTTCTATCGAAACAAATCCCTATATATTTGCCAATTGCCATGTTTATACTGTTTTTTATTATTTTAGTCTGCTTTGTCTCAGTGTGTATTAGAATGTTTAACCACCAATGAAAGATAGATAAAATGAAATTCTTCATGTTGCATTTAATAATTTCATCACACTATTAGTAAAGCTGACCCTAATAATCAACATCCACTCATAAATAAGAGCTGAAAATAACATGGAATTTCTAAACAGTCAAGGTACAATACTACAATTCAAGGTAGAAAAACAGTATGTAAACTAATGTATCAATCAATCAATTGGACCAATTTAAGTTAATGAATCTTATCTCTCTGTAATAATCTCACTTTTTAACTTTACTTTTGAATAAAACGAAGATTACATCTGCACATCAAATTCAGCGTGATATCAGAGTACAAGAAAGATAAGGAATTCAAATAAATACATCACTTCCTGAAGTAGTTGTGATACCAAATATCATACCAGCTGATATAATGGTACGCAAGGTTTCATGAAAAGTACCAGTACTTATCACACAGAACGATGCAATTACAGATTCAAATATAAATCTTTAGGTTTCCCAACAGTCAATGCCGACCTGTTACCAATATGCCTTTAGAAAATAATACAAGAGTCAGTAGGTAGGTGCGGGTGAGGGTGGGAGCATAGTCACAGGGGGAATCCGCTCTATCTTTTGCCCCAAATCAGCATTGCCTCTCACTATTTTGTCATTTTTATCCTTCAAATTTTATCCTTTTTAGGGTGAGGGTGGTTCAGAACCTCTTTATTCGCAATTGTATCCTACTTTTGATCAAGAACCCCCCCTCCCCCTCTTTTTCTTGCTTGTCTGGAAATGGATAGACCTCAATTCTGTGCCTCCCTCAACCTGAACACTAACAGATCAGGATATCAAAGGTGAACATTAGGTGATGATAATCAAATACCTACACATGTAATATTGTGCAGCCCTGCTGAATACATATGATTTATCTTTAATCTTCTTGGAATGGAAAAGAACAACTATTTCCCATTTTGTTGTTGTTGTTGAATATTTGGGAATGGATATTACAATTGAGATAGCTAAGAAAGATGTGTACTTCATTATTCTGAATACTATGACACTGAAGAACATTATGTCTCATGGGTTTGAAATTTAATTGATACCTCTGCCATGATGCTACATGACAGAACACACAGTAGATTGCACAACATGGTTGTCCCTTTTCACCACATCCTGCCCAACATGACTCACAGTGATACTCTCGTTGCCGTACCGACCGTACTTGACCATGCTCGGTTCCGCTTTGTCAGTCTCGTCCTGGGGTTTGGGAGGACGACGACGTTGGTACTCCTCCTGGTATTTCTTCTGCTGCTCCTTGAAGATGACAACCGACGTGTCCTGGTACCGCTCCCGGATGAACTGCCGGGACTCCGGATCTACGGTCCGCCGGCTCAGGAATCGATGCGCCACTGTTCCTGATGTCTGCATACACCGCTGGCTGAGAAATACAAGTTTGATCAGGTCAGCAAACTCAGCATCATTCAAGCGAAAATGTTCTGTTAAACCATTGGTTTGTGGACAGTACAATGGCTTATCTACTAAGTGATACTCTTCTCCATTACTTTTTCACAAGAATCTCCAGATCTCAAGTCTTGTGTGAGGATATATTTTCTTAGACCAATCCAAGATATCTCTTGATCAGGTCTAGTGCAAACTGGACCAATGGTATAAAGTACTCTACATTGCTTTCCTCCTATTTAGGGAAATAAATAAAGGAAGAAAAATAATTACATAAAATTTAAGAAAAACATTTTCTTTATTCAAATACAGAGTTTTCATTTAAAAAATTGATTTTCATTCAATAAAATTTATCAAGTTGTTTGTAATGCTGGCATGCTGTTGAGATGGGGGTGATCCTGACTTTCCCCATCTTAACATAACTGCGCATACATTACAAACAAAAAGCATTGTTTTGGACATCCGTGCTCTCTCATTAATTACATGTACCATTTTTAATCTACTTTTTGTGTTGGACAGACTGGATAATATTTTTTTTCTCAGAATAACAGTTATGAACTTTTGAAATATTGATTTTCTGACATGACGGATAAGCAGCTCCTACAATATGTTGTATGATATAAAGAAAAAAAGGCCACTTTCTAAAAAAAAAAAAAATGTATTTGTGCAGCAGTTATCATCAAACACCTCGTCCAATCCTCCCTTATATAAGAAAACTATTTTTATTCATTATGTTCCATGAAAAAAATGATTTATGGAATTAATATTACTGTATGAAGGAACTAAAAAAGCTTGCATGTGTCACAAATAAAACTTCAAAGTTTATCATGTTTATTAAGTTTGAAAAATAATAATTATGTTCTTTGATAAATTTTCATCTAAGTTTTCACCAGTCTAATATAATAATACTACTTTTTACTAGTTTCTTTATTTTTACTGCTTCGGAAAGAGTTCCATATGCACCCCCCACCAAAAATAACAAAAGATTGTTGAGACTTCCGGTTCGTTCCCTTCAGATTTTTCTATCATTTTTTTACTGTTGCTTACCTTAGTTGGGACTCGAACTCACCTCGGTTGATCTGCAGTCAAGACCTTTCCCGCTATGCTAGCAAGAAGCGCTGATACTGGTAAGGGTATTTTTACGATTATCAGCCGATAGTTCGACTAGTCTTGACTCGCAGACCCTTTACTGACTAAATAAACCGATGTCTATGGACAATTACACGCACAAGATCTCGCTCGAAATTTGACGGAATAAAGCCATATTTTGGTATGTATTTCCACTTCCCCATCATATATGTTCGATATTAGGGCTAGATATATTATTATACTGAAACTTCTCCATGTTTTTATTTTCAATTTTAGTGGGGGGTGCATATGGAACTCTTACCTACTGCTTCTATTAAAACCATTTTTTGTCAGGGTGAACTTCCCCTTCATAAACCAAATTAACATAAAGTTAGATTTTTATTACTGTGACGACTTTCTGTGAATATCGATTGTAGAACTAGATCTAAATAAATCATATCTTATCCAATCAATTGTCTCTAAACAGCTGACTCTGAATCATACATACAGTTATACTCATATCAGGGCACATTAACGTGAAGTTAACATGTGATGAAGATATAGAAGTTTATTTCTATTTCATGATTTTATCACATGCAATGACTCAAAGAGTCAAACCATGCACCAGTGCAGTGCTCCACACCACTCTAGGCGACACCCCAATACTTACCCGTGCTAATAAACTGGGACTCCACTCACGCGCATTTGGGCCGCCCTAGCTTAGAACTAAGCTTTGTTTTACTAAAAAATAAATCTTGTAATGATTCAATAAATGTTACTTAATAAATTAGTACTGTTAAATTGGTACTCACCGGTTCTTTTCTTGAATTTTCTGGCAATTTCCCACGCTTCTGGCTTCAATTCTGCGGCTGTTCCTGTCGCGGTAGACAGCTACATATGCAACTTTATTTATAAATAGAGCGCCCCTTACGATAGTTGTTAAGAACGCGGCCAAATTGTTAGGTTTTTTGCACTGTGTCCAAGGCGTTTTTATTTTGTTTGATTTTTTATTTTTAATAAATATTTTGTTAAATAGTGATTTTTACGTCAAATATTAAATTCATATCACAAAATATTTTTAATTGTAGAAATATATATAATATCATGCAATTATTCATTCTATATATATTTTATAATAAAATTTATAATTGTTGCGGTCTTTAAAAAAGGATAGTCGATTGATCAGGTGATGACCACACGTATCACGTGATCTGAAAATCAGCTTCATACCGCTTTGATCGCACTCGACGGTGACCGGACTGACTGCCAAAAAAAGATCGAAAAATGACTCAAATGTAAGTTTCCCTTTATTTTATTAAATTCAAATTAGGAATAGGAATATATTTAATGGGCAATCTTTTAATAAATGATAAACAAACGAGGAAAAAACTCATATTTTGGGAGTAATATCATACTTGGGTGCAGGAAACAGTACGTTTAGAAGTTCTAACCTGTTTTTAACGCATTGTCGCCTATGAGGTCCATACATGTTAATGTTTGGACCTCATTGGTACCACTCCTAGTACCAATGAGGTCCAACATTACATGTATGGACCTCATAGGCGACATCAGTAGTATTTTTGGTTAGAAATCTCTGAGAACAGGATATTTATATATTATATCACAAGTACAAGCTATATTCCTTTCTCTTATTTAAATTATAATTTTATAGTGTAAATGCATCGTTAGCAACAACAAAAAAATGAAAGAAATGAAGGGGAACTTACATTTTCACGGCTTTTTCCTGATTTTCTGGGCAGCTGCTCTTCTCTTTTGACTCGCGATCGAAGCTGATATGAAGATCACGTGATTCGCGTTCTCGTCAGCTGATCGGTTGGTTATTCTTTTCGTCAGACGTTAATAATATATATTTTATAATGCTAGCATTCATCGCTAATTTAGGTGAAAGAGATTGAAGTTAAACAGCACCAGGTCGGAATCATAATTATTTTGGAAGAGTGTATTTATACACTCGATCTCATACCTGACGTAGACGGCGCTATTCAACAAATGCACAATCTTCAATATAAAAAATAAAACAGAAAGAACGCCTTGAACACAGGCCAAAATGCCTAACGATTTCTCCGCGGCATTAACAACTATCGTAAAGGGCGCTCCATTTATCAATAAAGATGGATGCTAAGCTGTCTATGGCGACAAAATTTGCCGCAAATATTTACGAAGAATTGTGAGAAATGGTCTGAAAATGCAACAAAAGAACCGGTGAGTACCGATTAAACATTATCAATTTATTTAATAGAACATATTTAATGACTACAATGTAACAATTTCTAGATAATATTGCTTAGTTCTAAGCTAGGGCGGCCCAAATGCGCGTGAGTGGAGTCCCAGTTTATTAGCACGGGTAAGTATTGGGGTGTCGCCTAGAGTGCATTGGTACTAGGATAACCCAGAGAGCTCCCGCCCGCGTAGCGGGCGGGAGCCCAGAAGCTTACCGTGTATTTTACCATTGTCACCGGACTAGGGTGATTTATGGTCTAAATATTTCTCCAAATGAATTGTGAAAACGGAAAGTATACAATTACCACGATTATATGGATGAAGGTCTAACGAGTGGCAGATTCCTGACATCTGGGCACAGTCTGGAACCTCAAAAAAACGAAAAGTTCTCTCCTTCTACCCAGTCTCGATCGGCCATTTTGTTACGATTTTTAACAAAAATGGCCGATCGAGACGGGGTAGAAGGAGAGAACTTTTCGTTTTTTTGAGGTTCCAGACTGTGCCCAGATGTCAGGAATCTGCCACTCGTTAGACCTTCATCCATATAATCATGGTAATTGTATACTTTCTGTTTTCACAATTCATTTGGAGAAATATTTAGACCATAAATCACCCTAGTCCGGTGACAATGGTAAAATACACGGCAAGCTTCTGGGCTCCCGCCCGCTGTGCGGGCGGGAGCTCTCTGGGTTAGTATAGTGAGTGATTGTATTACCGACCGGCCTTGTATTACCGAACGCACGCATCATACGCATCAGAAAATAAATTCATACGCTCAAAATTTTGCAACATCCTTCCAAAGAGAACTTGAATAGAAATTGATGAAAAATGGTCAAAAATACATTTTCAAAGTCTTAATATTCTAACAATAATAAAATATGGTCAAAATAGCTCATAAGTGTTTTTGTTGTTTTCTCAACTTTTCCCATAGAAAACACACGTTCGGTAATACGATACCTTTTTCAAGTGACCAAAATATTTCACGTGCGAAGAGGGGTCCGATTAGAAGCTAATATCATAAAAAGGAAAAACGATTTCGGCAAAATTTTTACATATTTATATTTTGTAGGTAATTGTGTATTTATGTTCAAAGTTTGGTGAATTTTATGAGAATAATGTGTTTGATATGATTGAATTCATGATAAGTGTTCGGTAATACGATCCACTACCATACTAGGAGTGCTCCACACCAGCACCACTCGTATCTAGTATAATAACACTGTCTGGCTAATACTAACACAGAATAAAGCATATGGGACCGGAATGCAATTATGGCAATGCAAAACTAGGGTCCTGTGCATAATTCAGGTCAGGACCATTAATTTGGTCCCAAAATTGTGAGGCCTTTTGCTTACCAGTATGCTCCAGATCACCTTTATCGATAAAAATCAAACCAGGGACGGAGAAATTTCAGGCAAGCTCAGAAATCTGTTTCTTGGCCTTCTGACTTTTTTGTCTGACTTGATTTTTGATGAACTTCGTGTTCACAAGGCCCTCTACGTTCGATTAATGCATATCTGGCGTGGTTCTAGACTAAAAATTTTGGTGGGGCTTCAATCTGGGCCGGGCTTGAGCCTTGACGTTGGTTTATTCAATAAAATGAAAATGGCCTATTGTGGGTAGCATAGTGTTCTTAGTGGGCAGCATAGGAGACTATTCTGATCTGACCTAGCAGCTAGGCTAGGCCCCCATTCCAGTCTCCAAAATACCCGGGGGGGCCACTTCCATTCACGAGTGGATACCATGCGCGACCATGGTGTCTCGAAAAGCACCCTAAACACGTAATTTCCATATTCTGAAAATGCACCCCTTAACAAGTATTGGCGTGTGAAACCCTACCCTTAACAAGTATTGGAAACAAAACGATACTCTTGGCAAATGTTCCCTAAAATGAACCCCTAAACAAGTACAGGAATGTTTGATTGTTACGGGTCCTTAACCTTCGGTCGTCGGCTTTACCTTATTGGTTTAGTACGACCCCACCTTCTACACCTCGCGCAAATCGGACTCTAAACACGAAGTGTTGGGGCAAAAAGGACATCCTTTATAAAACATTTTAATTTTGTTTTATCATCCCCGCGAATTCTACCCTAAACACGTAATTTTCATAGCGAAATAGATACCCTTTTTTCATTATTTTTGTGTTTTTGACACCCTTATCACGTTACGTACGTAACGTGCCCTGTCGTGAAAAAGACATCCTTTTTACGTGTTTTTTTGGTCGCGCATGGTATCCACTCGTCAATGTAAGTGGCCCCCCCGGGCCAAAATATTAGGCCTGCTATGCAAGTTAGTGTAGCGACCGAGCGAAAAAATCACATATTCAAAATACGTGAGAATGTTTTTCATAACCATGTTATACACTTAGATGAGGGCACGTGATCTTACTTCACGATAAAGTGGACAAGAATGTACTATCTCCAGGTGTTTCATTTATTATCGAGTGAGCAAAGTGAACGAGTGAAAAAAAAACACATTTCCAAAACTTAGAGACTTTTATTTAGAGACCTTTCTTATGAACTTCCTAATATAAATCGACAACGTCTTTCACTTTCTGTATAGGATACTAAACATGCAGATAGGCTGCAGAAGATTATGATCGCTGTCCTGTAAGTCTACACAATAAATTATTAGTATTGTAAACACATAATTCTATACACAATAGAGTATGTATAGATTCAAGTAATTCTAAGCAGAGGTGTCGTTCCTGGGGTGGGGATGAAAATATTGGGGGAACATATCGATTTCCCCCCAAAATGATTTTGACAACTTGAAAACATTATAATCATGCAATGCTAAAATATCCTGGGGGACTTACATTGACGAGTGGATACCATGCGCCAACGTACCACATAGCCAGGATTTAATTTTGGAGGGCGGTAAGTACACGCGAAGCATGCCAACCTGCCAACACTTACAGAGGAGGGGGAGGGTGCAGGGAGGGGGGGGGAGTTTTTCCCCTCCATCTCATCAAATTCAAATCAAAAGAAGGCATCTCTTGCGTCTCTAGTACCCTTATCAACTCGAATATTGACTTGCTGTGATGAAAACAAATTTGTTTTCGAAAGAAATTATGAGCGCCCAAAAATGGGAAAAGACTGAAGAGTTTGAAATAATTCCTCTCAGCGCGAGAAGCGCGGAAGCTTAAACGTTTTATAAAAATAGAGACAGAAATGATTATTATGACTACCTTGGTCACAGCAGATTTAATTGTAAAAAGTTTATCCACATTAAATTTCGTTAACTCGATCAAGTCGCCAAACAGAGTAGAAGACGGGTATATATACAGGAAGGAAATAGGCCCTATATTCCTTCCCGCGAATGGCGTTGAAGCTCTGAATTTTAGAAATTTCTCCGAAACTTTAACCTGTTTTAATTTTGATATTATTTATATATAACTCGATTCAGAAGAAAAATGACCTCAAAATGTGAAAGGGATGGTGCACTAGAAGAATGACTTTTCCTTTCCCATGCTCGCGAAGCACGGAAACCTCATTTATTTTGGGGAAAAAAATGTGTAATTTCGCTCATATTAAGCGCTTCCTTTTGGTTGATTACTTCAGTGATGTTCAAAATTTCAAATCAATGGCGCAAAACAAGACTGGAGATGGATGTGCAGCAATAAAGAATAAAGTTTGATATCGTACATATTTTTGCATATAGAACGGCACGAGTTTAATGCCTTCTCCTTTAAGCAGATACTTTGCCCAAAATTCTTGCTGAAAGCGGAAGAAATAGCAGTTGGGGACTCGGGGAGTGACGGTAATGTTTACCCGCTCCGAAAAGAAGAGACAAAATTTGTGTCAATGAAATAAAAAAAAAAAATACTTTTTATACTCTTTACACCTATGTATACTTTGTACTTAATTTTTGGCAAGAATATACGATTCCCACAGCCGGGAAGGGGAAAAACGGAGTAGAAAAAAATGTGGGAAACAAAAGGGAATTGCAATTTTGATATTTTTTTTGGACTAAGCTATACCTTTCTTCCTTTTTCTCCTTTCGCTTTTTCTCCTTTTCCTCTTCTTTTTATTTGGAGGGAGCGTTTTTTTTTTTTGGGCTACGCCCCTGGCTACGCGCCTGCCATGCGCGACCAAAAAAAAACACGTAAAAGGGATGTCTTTTTCAAGATAGGCACGTTACGTACGTAACGTAATAAGGGTGTCAAAAAAAATAATAAATGAAAAAAGGGTATCTATTTCGCTAGGAAAGCTACGTGTTTGAAGAAAGGGTATCTATTTTGCTAGGAAAGCTACGTGTTTAGGGTCAAATTTGCGAGGGTATAAAAATGACTAAAATGTTTTATAAAGGATTTACTTTTTGCCCCAACAGTTAACACTATATTATATATATACGTGTTTAGAGTCCGATTTGATTCGCGCGAGGTGTGGGATGTGGGCCGTACTAAACCCAATGATGTATAGGTAAATGTAAAACCGACCTCCGTGACTTATAACAATTAAAATATCGCTGTACTTGTTTAGGGGTTCAATTTAGGGAATACTTGCCAAGGGTGTCGTTTTATTTCCAATACTTGTTAAGGGTATAGGGTTTCACATACCAATACTTGTTAAGGGGCCGGGTGAAATAATAACATTCATGATTGTGGTAGTCATGGAACCGCGCACAAAACAGCATCACCATCATAATAATAATATAAAAAAAGCATATTGGAGGCGCAGGCTGTAAAAATTATCGCGTGAGGATATCATTGTTACGTAACAATCACTTATTATGACGCCACCACAATCATGAAAATGCAAGAATAGAATGGATAAAGGCTTATATATCAAGAAAATAAATTACTATTAAAGGAGGTGACAATGACCTCCCAAATCACTCTATCTTGAAATCAACTGTTAATATGTATGGAGGAGAGTAGAGCAATAATAATGATAATAAACCTATGAGAAATTCCTGAAATTATTTATAAAAATTGTATTTGTCCAGCCAAGACAGATCCTTGTTTAGGCCATACTGAAAACTTCGGCTATGAATAATGGCTCGAAGTTTAGCGAGTTTCCTCTCTTCCGCGGCTTTATAACCTCCTCCGAAAAGAACTATTTTGAACTATTTTGAGATATATATATATATATATATATATATATATATATATATATATAAATATATACTTATATATATATATATATATGTATATATATATATATATATATATATATATATATATATATATGTATATATATATATATACATATATATATATATATATATATATAAATATATACTTATATATATATATATATATATATACATATATATGATGAGTCAATATTGTTGAGGGGGGCATGCTGGGGCAAAATTCCAAATGATGAGAGCGAGCGAGCGAATCGAGCAAGCTACATTTTTTTTTCACACCTAGTTACCATTAATGCATATAGCATTTCCATTTATTTGAAAGCAGGATAAAAGAGCATTGTAGATTAAATGCCTTGCTCACGGGCATAGCTGCCGCGGCCGGGGATCGAACCCCGGACTTTTCCATGTATAGCCAGGCGCCCTAGACCACTCGGCTACGGCACCTCCACAATGTTGACATTGCTCGATCTCTTTCTTTTTCCTTTTCTTGGTGGTCAGGTGGTGGAACTTAACGTCTCACTTCCATCTTTGCAAAGAAAACATGTTACAACACACACACACACTCTCTCAAATAATTTGCGACGTTGGAATTGACAACTTGTCGGATGAAAATGTTGATGAAACTCTCCCCAGGTACTTGCCAGACGTTTTATCCGACAGTCCTGTTTTGCTTCTCAGCCAATCAAAATCAAAGAAAAATGTCAGATCTGACAACTTATCGGACAAAAACCGCTTCCCTGGTGTAATGTTAGGGAATCGATTAAATATTAATCCGTTCCTTTTTGGGACGGATTCGAAATAACGGATATGCAGATCTTTTTTGTCGATTAAATATACCTTGCTCACGGGCTTAGGTGCCGCAGGATCGAACCCCGGACTTTCCATGTACAGTCAGGCGCCTTAATTAGACCCGGCTCGGCCACGGCACCTCGGCGTAATGATCGATGACCAAAGTCGACCTCTTGATTTTATTCAAAGGGGAAGTTCACCTTGAGGAAAAGTTTGTTATAAAAACTGCAGAAGAAAAATATTGGTGAAGGTTTGAGGAAAATCCATTAAATATTAGGAAAGTTATTATAATTTGAAGTTTTTGGTTTGTGACGTCACAAACAAGTAGCTGCCCCAAATGCATGAATTTCATTTTTTTTAATAGTACGTGATGACTTCTTTTCTATTTTCTTTTTAGGAGTGCGTGTGATACAAAAAATAAAAAGCCATTTTCAATTTTCTGAGAAAACGACATTTCATTGATTTTTTTATCATGCGATATGTAGGAAAGCTGCTCGCATATGACGTCACAAATCAAATAACTTAGATTCTGATAGCTTAAAAAAAAAACTTTAATGAATTTTCCTCAAACCTTCGCCACTATTTTTTGATTATATATATTATCTGCTATTTTTACAATATAATTTTTTGCCACGGGAAGTTCACCGTGAAGAAAAGTTGCAATGGTTGTTAAAATACCATAATGTGAAATCATTTGGCTGTTGATACTGAAGTCATAATAAAGACCATTTCATTTTATTTAGAAAATGACATTTCAATTATAATCATTACATGATTATGCCTGTGGAAGTTGCTCTCTATACAGCGCATCCCCCAAACGTCCCCCTGACACCGGGCTGAATTAATTCCAAAATGTGGTATAGTATTCTTAATTAAATGTACATGAAAAGAAAGTCCATTTGGGGCCCATTTCATGTTCTAACTTCTATGAAAATTTCATTTGTCTTGCTTCAGCGGTTTTGAATACACATTCTATTAACAGTGGTGCATTTCAGCCCATTCCAAGTTTGCAGCATACTGATGTATTTCTGCATTGTCCTTAGCATGACTTCTTAACCCCCATTTTACCATCCAGTATCTCAACAAGGACATTTCCCCGATCTTATCAAATCATAAACCTGGGCATGTTTAGAAGGGTGAGAAACAAAAAAAAGCATTATGTTTTGTACTAATCAATAGGGAAATCAGTGCAGCAAATTAAAGAAAATAGTGCAGCAAATTAAAGAAAATAATGATGGATGAGTATAATAAGCTAAACAATGAAGAGCAAACCACAAGACTAGTGCACCACACTTTGCAAAAGCTAAGTGGAAATTTACTTTTTTCATTGAAAAGGCCTGGTAGGCCTACAGTGAGTTAACTTTAAAAAGTATTTGATGAAAACAAGAATGAAATATTTGGCATAAACAATAACCATCATTGTGCATCTCTTATTATCAAACTTCAAATTAACTGTAAGTGCTTTTCAGGGGCCGCGGAACGATTTTCAAAGTGGGGGGGGGGCTGAGCCAAAAGTGGGGGGGGGCTGATCACAATCATAAATTATGGTCAATTTTACGTTTTTGTACACGGTCTTGGGAAAAAGTGAGGGGGGAGCTGAAGCGAACCCCCCCCCCCCCCAGCCCACCCGGATTCACGGTTCCTGCTTTTGTTGCCCTTCTGAACATGCTCAAGGTTGTGATTTGATGAGCCTATAGGTAGATAATGGAGATTTCCTTGGTCAGATCAGACTGATTCCCTATAGTCAGATTCTGAATGATCCTTGGGTTATGATAGACAGTGCAGAATATAGATGGTTTAGCAATGCTGCATGTGGAACTTGGAATGGGCTAAAATGCACCACAGTGTTACATAATAGACTGTGTATTCAAAACCGAGTGAAGCGAGACCAATTATATTTTTACGGAAGTTAGGACATGAGATGAGCTTCTATGTTCCATATATTCAATTGAGAATGGTTTTCAATTTTGGAATAAATTCAGCCGAATATCAGAGGGACATTTTTTTTGGGGGGACGCACTGTCTAACGTCACAAGCTTAAAGGACAAGTCAACCCCAACAAAAAGTTGATTCGCATAAAAAGAGAAAAATCCAGCAAGCATAACACTGAAAATTTCATCAAAATCGGATGTAAAATAAGAAAGTTATGACATTTTAAAGTTTCGCTTAAATTCACAAAACAGTTATATTCACATCCTGGTCGGATGTAAAATAAGAAAGTTATGACATTTTAAAGTTTCGCTTAAATTCACAAAACAGTTATATTCACATCCTGGTCGTTATGCAAATGAGGAGACTGATGACATCACTCACTCTTTTGTATTTTAATATGTGAAATATGAAATATTCAAATTTTCTCCCAATTGTCGTGTGAAACAACGATTAATTCCTCCCTGAACATGTGCAATTAGCATTGTTTAATACTATATGGTTCAATTCAGTTGATCTTTATTGTCAATTTTTTTTTAAATTGAAATATTGTAATTCAAACAATAAAAAAAAAAAAAAGAAATAGTGAGTAAGGGACATCATCGACTGTCTCATTAATTTTGCTTGTCACTGAGTTGTGCATATCACTTTTTTTGTGAAAAATAAGCGAAACTTTAAAATGTCATAACTTTCTTATTTTACATCCGATTTTGATGAACTTTTCAGCATAATGTTTGTTTGATTTTTCTCTATTTATTCAAATCAACATTTCTCTGGGGTGGACTTGACCTTTAATAAAAATGAAACTTCGAATAAATTCTAAAATCTTGGATGGATTTCACTCCAACCTTCAGCAATTTTATATATATATATTTTTTTAATATATATTTTTTTGTTGGGGTGAACTTCGATCCCCTTTGAATCTTAAAGATTGCACAGGGGGTCTTTTTACAGTCGGATCGGTGTAGGCCTCAAAATGGAAAGAGTCGCCGTAAGTTTAACTTTTTGGGATTCCGAGCACATGATCTCTCGCCAAGGTGCCTTCGGTAGGCCATTACATCTTCAAACTTATATCAAATCACAGCAAAGGGGCAAATCACGTGGTGGAGGGACTCGGATCGCCCCTAGGGCTGACTCGCCCAGCTCTCCCCTCCTCCAATTTATGTGTGACTGAAAAAAAATAGGACCAGTAATTACAAGGAACCTTACAGAAGAAAAAGTAACAAACAACTTTCGTGCGTTGACACGTCCAAATCTTACTATTGAATGAAATGGGTATCTGACATTACAAGGTTGAATTGTAGGAGATAGCGCGAACGCAGATCTCCGCTACCATAAATTATACGCCCGAGTTCCCCACGTTTGGGGGAATCGCAAGGTTCAGCAAGCCGGAGTGCAATGGCAAGCCTCGCCCTGGGGGTGCATCCTTCTTGATCAATGCGACCCCTGCGCCAGGTAAGTATGCCTGTCAGAGTTTCAGAAAATATAAGTAAGAATAAACGTATTACACTAGTTACGGTTAGTGGTTCATTCAAACTTCGTAAGTTTATCCTTCTTTAATTTATATTTCCGATTATGAACAGACTTGCTATGAAATAGTATTATTTCAAAACATTATCAATAACGATTGTAAATTTTTTGATTGAAAAATATTTTTCAAAATAAGAATAAATTGTAAAAATATGCCAATTTGGTGCACTTCTACTTGGAAAACCTTCGCGCTGGCGACCAGAATATGAATATGCAAGGCAATTAACTTTGACCTATGACGTCAAAATAAAAACCAACCATGCATCATTCAGCGTCGTATTCTTTGAGTAGCTTGTGTATGGCTGTGTACTCGGACTGTGTTCGTTTAAAAAATGATGAAAATAAAATATTTTTAATGTATTTAGATCGATTATTTAACTTTTTTTAATAAACATTGCATTTTTGTATATGATGTTTTCAAACACAATTTCAAATTTCAATTCTCGAAAAAGACATTATTTGTCTTGTCTGAGATCATGCATTTGAAAATCGAATTTTAACCATAATTCTACCTTCTTCGCGATGAAAGCTAAATAAATGAATGCAATTTTTATACATATGCAGTTTAAATTTCTGTGGTATTTAGGCCCAATGATCCGAGTTAGAATCCCAGCAATATACATATTATGTATGTACTATAGCCACTGTACTGAGTAGCACACGATAGCATTGCACAGACGAAAGACAAACGAAAATCAGAAATGGCGACGAATATGTACATGTTGTCATTCAGCATGCATGAAATGGATAAAGCAGATATTGACTGTAGAATCAATTCGTGAACTGATATATGGGAAAGGGGTAAGTATTTGACTTCGTTCTAATAGTATAATATGACCGTATACTACAGGCAAATGTTATAATATCAACCGGAATATCTACCACAAAAATACTAGTACGCGGACATTACAGTCGTGTCCCACAACGTCCGTTCATTGCGCGATATATTTTTCTCGAACGCATACGATTGTAAATGTTGTATTATTATAATGACAACATATAATAAAGGAGCTTATCTTGGTGATTGCATTGTGGGAGGGGTGAGAGTACTTAATGGTAAACTAACACGTATGGTAAAATATGACATTCAACCAATCTTAATATGCCCATGCATTCAATTCAATTCAATTTAATCATTGTTTATTTCGTATACATGTGAGTCATGTTACACAGCCAAAAGGCTGAAATGATTATGTTTACAATAAAATGTTCACAATTAAGTCATACATTGGTAAAAGCAACAATTGCAATTTAAACAGGTACATGTAAGGATTTTGGATGTACATAGATAATAAATATTTTTTAAAGAGCAAGTGTAACTATAAGTATAAGAATTCATTAATCGAGTGAAAAAAATACTTTGATGAATACCGGTATCAGACAATTAAAAATTAAAATAGTAATCAGATTTAAATGGAGACTAAAACAATGACAAAAATTTAAGTTGATTTCAAGGCTATGAAAGTAAAATTTATTCAGAATTTAGTAAATCTATGAAATATGGTATTGCACTTTTTCTAAAACGATCTGTTTTGCATTTTATCTGAGCAAATTAAGTTTGGAAATGAGATTGAGATATTTTTCCTTTTTGGTCGCCGGTTATTACGGAGAGTGTTTTTTTTTAAACAGGGATTTATAGTAAACTCCATACTCATAATCCGGGCTCATAATGTAAGGGGAATGCAAGCCTTGTCTTATTCATGGTATTGCATTGTATAGTATCAGGGAAGTCAAGTGGGAGTTCCCAGTCTCTCAGCTCACTTCCCTTGTATAGTATCATTATTTTATCCATGCGTCGATGTATATCTGTGTGCCATCATGTAGTATTGCTCGATGGTGCATAGAGCAAACATTGCTAACTTAAAGGACAAGTCCACCCTAACAAAGAGTTGATTTGAATAGAAAGAGAAAAATCCAACAAGCATATAGCACTGAAAATTTCATCAAAATCGGATGTAAAATAAGAAAGTTATGACATTTTGAAGTTTCGCTTAATTTCACAAAACAGTTATATGCACTAATGCACATCCTGGCTGGTATGCAAATGAGGAGACTATTTCTTTTGTATTTTATTATATGAAATATTCGAATTTTCTCCTCATTATCAAGTGGTACAACGATTACCATGAACATGTGGAATTAGCATTGTTTAATACTATATGGTTCAGTCAAGTTGGTCCTTATTGTCAAATCTATAGAAAATGAAATATTGTATAATTCAAACAATAAAAAACAAAAGAAATAGTGAGTGATGGACATCATCGACTGAGTCACCTAGTTGTGCATATCACTGTTTTGTGAAAAATGAGCGAAACTTTAAAATGTCATAACTTTCTTATTTTACATCCGATTTTGATGAAATTTTCAGCACTAAACTAGTTTGATTTTTCTTTATTTATTCAAGTTCGCATTTTCCCGGGGTGGACTTGACTTTTAAACATTTTAAAGTATTGCTTAATTTTCACAAAACATTATGATCATCTGGTGACTGATGACATCACTCACTCACTATATTTTATTTTATGGTGTGAAGAAATAGGTTAATTTTCCATTTAGTAGAGTTTGATTTCTCCATGAAAGTATATGAGAAATTACCAGAAGTTGTAAATTGCATGTCTTTTGATGAAAAGTCTTGTATATAGAAATCAATAAATACGAAAGAAACTGTGAATATGTGAGTTTAATGTTATAACTAATTCGTTAGGGTGGATTTAGAGACAAAATTTAACCGAGCTTGGCTTTTTGCCCGATTCCCTCTCATTTCCTTAAATATTTTTCCTGCTTTGTAAGTTGAGATATTGTCTATCACATGATGTAAAATTCCCTCAACGTAGAGACAATTGATAAATCCAATGTCAACGACGATACGTTGTTATAAAATGTTATATTATGTATTTCACAAGAAATAAAATAATAAACTGAACTTGAAATTTAAAAAAAATTGCTTGTACGACCGGTCATTATGATTTGTAAGCATTGCAGTACATAATTATTGTGGAATTGAAACTTTAAAAAAAATTGTCTCAGTGAAAGTAATAGTGATCTGCCGATAGGTCCAGGCATATACGGAGGTGAAACGTAATGGTGCGAGGTAAAACTGGCCGAGTTAAAAAAAATGGCAGAGGTAAAAATTTCAGATGCAAAAATTGGCCGATAAAGATGGCACAGGCAAATCCCTTTGTCTGCAGTAGGTCCATGGTCTATTTTTCTATTTTGGGAATTAATAATCAAATGATATCTAGGGGATTTGCTATGACAATTTGATTGTTTGGGGTGTAAGATCTGCATTTCGAACCACTGCCATTTACCCCCGTCTGCCATTGATTTGATTTGGTGTGATTATTATTCTCATTCCACGAAAACATATACATCTTTAGCAAAATTAATGAGAAAATAATGGAAATAACGTCATTCACTTTTGTTTTTAATAGTAATATAGATTCACGGAAATGAGGAATCTATATTAAAGGTCAAGTCCACCTCAGAAAAATGTTGATTTTAATAAATAAAGGAAAATCAGACAAGCATAATGCTGGAAATTTCATAAAAATCGGATGTAAAATAAGAAAGTTATGACATTTCAAAGTTTCGCTTATTTTTCGCAAAATAGTTATAAGCACAATTTAGTCACATGCAAATGAGAGAATCGATGATGTCCCTCACTCACTATTTCTTTTGTTTTTTATTGTTTGAATTATACATTATCTCTATTTTTGCAGATTTGACAATAAGGACCAACATGACTGAACCATAAAATGTTAAGCAATGGTAATTCAACATGTTCAGGGAGAAATTAAACTTTGTTTCACAGGACAATGAGGAGAAAATTAGAATATTTCGTATTTCATATAATAAAATACAAAAGAAATAGTGAGTGAGTGATGTCATCACTTCCCTCATTTGCATACTGACCGAGATGTGCATATAACTGTTTTGTGAAATTAAGCGAAAATTTAAAATGTCATAACTTTCTTATTTTACATCCGATTTTGATGAAATTTTCAGTGTTATGCTTGTTTGATTTTTCTCTTTTTATTCAAATCAACTTTTTGTTGGAGTGGACTTGTCCTTTAATGAGCATATAACTTGTAAACCCGTTTGTAAACGTATAGGTTTCCAGAAATTAATGATTGAAAATTATATAACGCAATGAAGAAAGATGAATCAAAGTGATGAAGAATATTGTCTATATTACAGTCACATTTATGATATAATTACCCCGCCCATTTTTTTTAACCTCTGCCATTTTTACCCAAGCCATTTTACCTCTGCCATCTTTACCTCTGCCATTTTGTTATGCGAAACCTTTGTGATTGCCATTGTTGTATACATGGTTCGCCACAGTGGCGGATCCGGATGGGGGGCACATCCGGTCCGTCCCCCCCCCCCCTCCCCTTGAGGCCATAAAATATATTTGTAGTGGAAAATATGCATGGTGAAGACCTTTTCATTTTATTGGTTGACATAATGATATATAGCCTTCATTCGGGATTCGGGAGTGAACACCTTTTTATTTTGCTAGTAATTTTTTCCCCGAGAAAATGCCACCTCCTCATGCAGCCCCTGGTTCATATGCCTAACGTATGTAATTTTAAATGCTTTGTTTTCTTTACTATGCGAATAAATCTGTTAATACCAGCATGTTGTCAATAATTATGGAAGTTTTATAAATTATGATCTCTGAATACTGTCAAAGCGCTTCATAATTCAATGAACTACATTTTATTTACGATTGGTTTATGATATTCATGATCTGTTTTATAAACTCAGAAGTGACTTTGAAAAAGAAATGTAAAGTGAACAAAAATGAAAAACTGATTAGAGTGTGACCCAATAGATGAAGGGACACCAATTCTGTTATTTCTGTGAGTGTACAGCCCTTTCCTATGACATTACCAAACGCCTCAATGCAGAAACGAGTTTGTAATGTATGATGAATGAACATTATTTTGAAAGAGCGTTAATACATGATTTTTGATCTTCGATCAGACCGAACATTTTGGGGATGGATGCATGGGTGAGTCTCGACCTTAGAAAAAACATGTAGTTAAAAGATATCTTATCCTCCAACAATATTGTCATCATTGCAAAATTGTATTATTTCTCGTGTTTTTGCATCACTATAAATTATCAAGGTTACCACCATCGTCACTTTCATTGTTTGATAATTATATACCTTAAAATGTAACAAAGTCAAATGTATCTTCGTTTATTTTTCTTTCTATACAGATTTATCAGTTCACCAATAGCAATCATGAGCGTCGTAATATCACCCAAAGTTTCAAAGGACCTCTACGAAGCAGCCCGAGTGGGGGATATTCTGGAAATACGAAGACTGTTACAAGATTTAACGTTTCGGGAAGCAAGGAGAGTTCTAGAACACAGTTCCATCGTGGTCGAACCGGTACTCAACATCGCTGTTCATTTCAAACACGAGAATGTAGTCCGTGATCTTGTGGAATACTTTGGGGTCACTGTCGACGCGAAGTCTGATGAGGAGTCGTCACCTTTGATGCAGAGTGTTCTTGGTGGCAATGTGGGCATTCTTCGTATCATAAGCAAGAAGCTGAAGTATCCCGACCGAGGGTATCCCATACATCGGGTATGTGGAGGAGAAACACCGAATGGCATACAGGTCCTGAAGATTCTTATACACAGTGGAGCCAACATCAATCTGAAGAACCATAAAGGTCTTACTCCTTTGATGATTGTTTGTCAGAAGAGAAATTCACAGGCACAGGACATGGTCAAGATTCTCCTGCAGGGAGGGGCAATGGTAAACATTTCGTCGCCTGATGGCAACACCGCTCTTCATTTTGCTATTCAACAAACGGATGAAATGTTGAAGGAATTGGCTTGGGACAGACTGAATGTGTTGAAGTGGTTGGTGAAAGCCGGAGCAAAGCTGAAGCCGAATAACCTTGGTCTCACACCACTTCATCTTGCTTGCCTCAAAGGCAATGCTGAAACCCTCACGTTCCTTTCGAATAGCTTTTCTGTAGATGATGCCGAGTTGGCTGACTACCATGAACTACTAGCATCTTCTCTGTACTTCAATAAAATCAAACGTGATGGGAAATTCTCTATAATATGCAAAATAAACGAGACCCATTGCAAGGCATTTAAGCACTTGGAGATTGGCATGAAATTGCGAACGTCACACGAGACGCCATTGTGGAAGTTCACCAACCAGATACGAGAGGAGGGGCTTCTCTATCACGTCGAGACACAAACCTTTGAAGAATTACATGCTCTTAAGAATCACGGGGAAGGTCTTCTTGTGGAGTTGATTCTGGCCAGACAAAGGGTTCTTCCCTCAAAGGCATACGAGGATCACCTGATGCCCTTGATCATTGAGTATTACTTATACTTGAAGAACAAACATCACTACAGTCAAGCAATATCGCTATTGACGCACAAGATGCGCCTGCAGCTTCAGTTAACGCAAAGAAAGTTTGAGCACACCATTATCTTTCTTCTCGGATTGTTCCGATCTTATAGACATAGTTCACAATGGGCCCGGAAAGATGATCAGAAAATTGCAGAGGCAGTCATAACTTTCATTGAAGAATGTTATGAAAGCGAGCCATCGGAGAAGCGATTTCTTCTGCGTTGGTTGTATCTCACACAAATGCACCTGTTATATCTATGCCTCTGTAACCCGTCAATTGGCTCTTCAGATATAGAGAATATCCGTGGATTAACCAAGAGGTTTCTATCTGTCACAAGAGCCATCAAAAAGTCAGTACTAGCCACCTATGATCACTGTGAGGATGCATACCTGTTTGGATCGTGTACGAGCGAACCCTTTCGGGCAGTGGTAGGAGACAATTCCCTTCACGTTGCTTGCAGACACATCCCAAAAGATGAATCCAACTCAAATGACGACAGGAACTGTACTTGCAGCTTTGACCACCCAACACGTCTTTCGGCACTCCTTGAAATACTACATTCATGCGGTGAGGATATCAATGCCATAAACTCTGAAGGCAAAACACCATTGAAGGTACTCTTGGATAGGCACTCAACGGCCATGACGGTAGAATGTCGGCTGGCAGTTCAGACGCTTCTGATTGAGGGTGCCGATCCTGACGTGAAAGACAAGCTAGAACAGACCGCTCTCAATTCTGTTCTCGTTGGCTACCTGTCTCCAAGCTGTGACATCACTTGCTACATTGAACTAAAAACTGTCCTGATACTGCTGCTCAAGAGTGGTGCAGATCCGAACGCTCAGGACAAAAGAGGGTATACCCTTCTTCACCACTTAATGGAGATCTACAACCAAGGGGTAGGACAAGGTATCCAGAGTAGCCATCAGACAGCCAGCGATAACAACGGATTCTCTTTTCAAGAATTTGTAGAGATTCTTCAAAGCTTCGGAGGTTCGGCGGATCTCTTTACTCAGAATGGCAGATCTGCCCTTGACATGTGCAAAGATGAAGCCGTAGAAAGCCAGATGAGATTAAGGCTTCTTGACGCCAAGAGAAATTGGATGACTCTAGCACGGATTGCCGGTAGAACAATTCGGTTGCAGAAGGTTCCCTATCGCCAGGTAGCCCCAACGACCCTCGTTCACGTGATAGAATTGAAGACTTGACGTTTCCGGACACAGCAATAATTATGTGCACTCGAATGCAAATATGAACATCAATAAGTATAATGGAAAACAATGTTGCTCCGAAGTATGAAGTATATAGCGGTGAAGTCAAATTGAATAGGTGTAATGGATGCTGAGAAAATAATGTAATGTAAGACTTCTTTAAAATGCGATTTCTTGATGTGCAATATACCCTATTATGATTAAGATAATGATTGTTGAACAATTGCATTCATGTTTTACCATTATGAATTTAAAAGTGGAACAATTAAAAAGGAGATAGTACGAACTGATGGCAAAGAGATTGAAATGGGAGAATGTGAAAGAGTGTGGCTCACGATTACATGGATTAGGGAAAGCTGGTTGAAAATGAAATGATTCAAGAGGTGCTAAAACTCTTGTCCTTGAGACCTGTGCACCTAATGTGAAATCTCGTCATCATAACCTAGCATTAACTTAAAGAAAAAAAATCAAACAATCAACATTGATTAGGCCTACTTGTGACCATCATAACAGATGGATGATTCAATCACTGGGGGATACAGGGGGGGGGCACAGCCGGCCCGTGGCCCCCCCTTTTTTTGAGAGGCATAAGTAAAATGTGTAATGCAAAAATACCGTTAAAACAGAAGTTTGCCCCCCCCCCCCCCTTCAAAAATGAAGACCTTTTTTTCCTCGGGGAAAATGTGCCCCCCTTTTGAAAAATCATGGATCCGTCCCTTGGACTCAATAGTAATCAGCTTTTCAATCCTGATGCTAGTTATTTTATTGATGTACTAAAAGAACCATGGTTATTCAAGAAAATGATATAGTATCTTGAATAGTGTAGAAATTTGATGATTTCATTCAATTTATTTGTTGGTTTAACTTTCTTAATATTACACAGCATCAGTTAATTAAACGATGATAAAATGAGAAGCATATACTGAATTATATTTCACATATCAGTTGTATATTTTTTCTTAAAACTATAATGCACACAAATTATGTTGATGTTGACTGAATCATAATACACAAATTTATCTGTCAAGTATTATAGTTGAGAGTAGAATAATTCATGGATAGTTTCTGCGCTCTATTTAGATGTAATGTTGATTCATGGAAAAATGTGTATATGGTAGAATTGAGCATTCCCTGTTGGAGCTGTTCGTTTCAAAACGTGTAATAAGTTGCGTACCAGAGATATATTCTATATTATATAATTTTTTATTCAGAGGATATTTATATTTTCACCTAACTTTATAGACTGCAGAGCAGGACTCTTTGCTTGATGGCACGCCACATGTATATTATAGTGCTACAGTCAGGTCAATGAAACATCTCCAAATCGACCGATTGGTAAAAACCTAATAGATTTGGTCGGTTTCATTTCATTTCGTTTTGTTTCATATAATTTCGTTTCATTTCATTCTAATTTTAATTTTTATTTCATTTCGTTTCTTTCTATTCCCAACGTTAACAATTGTTTTTATACGTCTTGATAATTGTAAGCAATAAAACAGAGCAGGTGTCCTAAGTACAAAAATATAGTCGACATTATTATAAAAAAAGAAGAAAAAGGTTTAGAATAGAGGTGGCTTCTAAAGAATAAATAGATAAATAGATAAATGAATGAATAAATATATAAGTAAATATTGTTAAACAAATAAATAAAAATTAATATATAAGTAAATAAATATATAAATAAATAAATAAATATATAAATTAATAAATGAATGAATGAATAAATAAATATATAAGTAAATATTGTTAAACAAATAAATAAATATATAAGTAAATAAATAAATAAGTAAATAAATAAATAGATAAATGAATAAATGAATGAATAAATAAATAAATATATAAGTAAATATTGTTAAACAAATAAATAAATATATAAATAAATGAATATATATATATATAATATAAAATGGTCGATTTAGAGTTGGTTTCGTTGGTGTGACTGTAGCACTAGTTATGAATTTCCACTCAGTGCACCGTGTAATAAAATTTTGATCCGTCAGTATAAAATGTTCTGCCCCGACTCGTGTGTAAATATATGATTTAGGGGGGTTTAAAAGAGGTCTAAAACAAGTAGAATAGACGAGTATATATCAATAAAATAGAGAGAAAAAAGAGGGGAGTGAGAATGAAGAGAGAGAGAAGAGAGGAGAGAGAGAGAGAGAAGGGGGCAGTAGTGTAAGTGAGCCAAAACTTTTGTTTTGAGGTGGTCCGTGGCGTAAGGGGCAAGATTTCTTTACAGATGAGAGCGAAGCGAGCGGGCCAAAATTTTAATTTCTTCACTGCAAACCGTGAATTTTGAAAGAATATCAAGAAAAAGATAACAATTTCTATCATATTCTACCCTTTTTCTTCATTTTCTGTCTTTTTCTCCTATTTTACTTCATTATGAAGCTTTTAGGGGGCCATGGCCCCAGTCCCCTAGCTATATATTTGTCCTCCAGTGGGGGTAGAGAGTAGGGAGAAAACAAGGAAATGAGTGAGAGAGGAAATCCATTCAACCATTTAGAAACTTACCGGAATGAAAGAAAACGGGAGGGAGAAATGAAAGGTAAAAAATATAGGAGGGATAAAAAAGGGAAAAGAAAGAGATCTGAGATAAAAGGAAGGAGAGAAAGTAAAACTGCGTAAATATAAAGAATAATAAAAGGGCGACATAAAGGGGTGAAAAGAAGAGGAAAACAAAAAAGGAGAGAGGAAGGAAAGAATATGATTTCTCGAATACCATCTAATATATGGATATGCCAATTTTACAAAAAAGTGTATTGCTTCATTTTTTTAAAATATCTAGCGCCACCTTGATTAAGTCGATCGGAGGCCTACAAATTTAGTGATTTGATAGCAGGAAGCTGTAGTGACAGTGAATAGCTCCTGGACTTTACATAACAAAAATATTATGAAGATATACAATTATTTTAATCACGAAAAATTTCAAAATGCATCCAGTTAAACACATTTTTTTTTTAATCGTATGTTTTATTGACTTCATTATTAAAAAACAAACCCGATCAAATAACGAAAATAATAAGTTCGATAGGCCTATAATGTTTTAGACTTAGAGCATAATAATATGGTGATGAATTGGAAATCATGGTGATTCACTTAAGATATTTACTTTGATTAAATATATTATGCTTTGTCGAACTTAATGTTGAAGTGCCTGCCCGAGCATGTAGCAAGCTAGTACACATAAAAAAATTATTGCAGCTTCTGCTGGAAAATATTAACAAGTTGCTCGTTCGCTATTAAACATTAATTTAGCACAACATTAACCGTCCTACCATAACCAGTACTTCATGTTGAAAAAAGTAGGCCTACTTTATTTTCAGGTAGTAGTTCGTTATGCTCGTCTTTCCTCATGAAATTAATTTCACCAAGTTTATATATTGCGATTATTATTAATTAGAGAAGTCACTCGCTAGCTCATCTGCTTATTTGTATTGAGGCGCATTCACCGTTTTTTGGCACGGTGTCATCATTATGGTGTGTATGTAGACTATTAAACACCCCCTCTTATCATATTCATTAAATCAGTTGGTGAAATTATAGCCGCATTATAGTAAGATGTTGTATTACGGTCATTTTGTGCATGCAATATTTAAGCCTACTATTTGAAATAAAATAAAAACAAAACCGTAAATGAATAGGTACGTGGCCCACGAGCGTGAGCTATCGAAGCTTCTTGAGGGACCTCATTGAATTTGAGAAACAGAGGAGATAATGAAATTGTACTCCTTAATGATCTGAAATATTGGAAAATATAAATACATGCACCCAGGAATTTGCTCTTCCCCATCTCCCCGTCCTCGTCTATGGGTTTTTTGTGCTTATACTTTCACAATACTTCGATCACATGAATTATTTAATTTGGGCTAGATCATTATCTGTTCTAGTTAAAAACAAAAAAGCAATTAAAGCATAATCTGAACAAAAATACAAACAAAAACAAAACAGCAACAACATATTTCGACAAAAAAAGAATATTGACCCGATGGGCGTTATGAGCCACATTTTGAGGGGCAGATATAGCTTATAATATAGGGCCAGATTTCTTAATGAAGATGTGAGTGGCGAAGATGGGGGTAGAATAATATTAAATCCCCCTAATTTTGTGACAGATTTTGACATAATATTAAAAAAATAATGTGTCATAATTTTATATTTTTTTTTGTTCACGTCAGCAATGTGTAAGATATCGTTCAACGCATTCTGATTGGGTATCCTCACATGTAGGTGTCCTTCAGGGAACTAAATTTGGGCCAATTATATTCCTGGCGATGGTCAATGACATTAAGCCATCCTCCAAGAACTCATCTACCTTCAAATACGTTGATGATCTGTCTGTCGTATAGAATGTAGGAACAGTAACCATTATCTGAATTGCAGAAATCTGGGGCCCGTTTCTCAACACCTGGACAAGTTAGTCATATCTTTATCCACCAACAACGGAGTTAGTTCCAATCTTACTAAACCCGTTTCACGAAGGGCTTCCTAACTAGAATCCCTTGATATCAATACTATCGGTAGAAAGAGCAGACGAGACGTAGCCTTAGTCACAAAATAGCATAATTTTTGAAAAGCAAAAATGTGATAAAACTGCAATTATTGTGATTAATTTGGAAATACATCTAATAAAAATAATATCAGAGGCAAAATATGAACCATGCATACTTAAACCATGAAGACTTGAGCATCTAATTGCTGAGAAAATCAAATTATGAATATATCATTTCATGACTAAAAAATCACATGGGGACAATGAGATGGGTATCCCCGGGATAGTAAATTTTGATAGTTTACGAAAGTAAACCACAATTGTTATCTTTGTAAAATAATGATAATTATACGTTTATTTATGGTTCCAAACATCATCAAAATATAGTTTAAATTATTTTTTTTAATTTTTTTACATACCGAAACACACGATTTTACAAATTCTTTGCATAAATTAGAGATAGAATTTATCAAAAATGTTGATAAGTGTTTGAAAACGACGAATACGAGTCCAGTTATGGATGACCTGCCGTGGTAGAATCTTTATCGATTCAATTACTTTACTATTTTAAAATGAGTGGTTTTGTTGCGTTTTACCAACAGTTTTGATAGTTTCTGTGCATAACAATTATTATTGAATGATCTATCACACCTGTTTTGCAATGTAATTTCAACTTCTATGAATGATTACGTAAGATTACAATTTTCAAATTTCGAGGCAATTTTGCATGTCATAGTCTACCCACGTGATGCCACTACGTCATTAAGAAAGAAGTTATGACAGGTTCGGAGGTGTCATAAATATTTAGTGAGGTTGTTGTACCCGATCTTGGTAAAGAGGGCTTCGTGAAACGGTTTTTTTCACTACATATGTATAATTAATTTTGTTTGCAACGGATACAAATATTTATGTTTTATATATGGTATACAATTTGTTTTTGTTTGATGGAAGTGAAATAAATGAATTTGAATTTGAATTTGAATTTGAATTTGTTAGCGGACAAGTAGCTCACTATCTCCGATTTAGTCAAGAAGTTAGACTTATGACGGTGTTGAGAAACGGGCCCCAGGACTATATTCTCACCTGGTGTGAACGCAATCATATGAAAATGAACCCCCTAAAATGTGCACAAATGAATGTTTGCTTTCAAAGGTCCTTCCAAGTGCACCCATCAGTTTATATTGATACCCATGAACTGGCACCTGTTCAATCAACCAAAATTCTGGGTGTCATTATACAAAACAACTTAGAATGGGACCAAAACACAAATGATATAATAAAGAGATCGAACAACAAAATTCACATGCTTAGATTATTGAAACGCCATGGTCTTCCCCAAGATGATTTGTTGACAATATATAGGTGCTATATATTAGACCCGTGCTTGAATATGGAGCTCCTGTATGGAATGGGGGACTCACCAAAGAACAGATCACAAGATTAGAGAGAGTTCAGAAAATGGCTTTAAGGGTAGTTATGGGCACACGCTACTCTACTTACGATACTGTCTTAGTGGAATTGAAACTCCAGTCACTCTCTGATAGAAGGGAAGATTTGAGTTTGAATTTCTTCAGGAAAACTCTACTCAATACAGACCAATTTAAATCGTTTTTCCCTCCAGATAATCCAAGATTGTTGAGACGTAAACCCCTAATCCCTGAGCCGAAATGTAAAACTAAACGCATGCAAAATAGTGCAATATCGTATACTCATTCGTATGCTAAACAATAATCAGAATAAGTGATGAGTGAGTACTTTTCCTTTCTACCTGCTCTTTAGACTTGTCAATCCCTAAATGTTTGTGGTTTCGTGTCTCACCTCCCCCTTTTACTCTTTAATTATATTACCTTTTCTATTTCTCTCTCCTTCCCCGCATTCTGTTTCTACTTCCTTTCTTCCCTCTTCTCTTTTTCCCTTTCTTCTTCATCTTCATCATCTGATTATTTCTATTCTCTCTAGCTTTCGTTTACCCTTGCTTTTTTCACTTTGTATCTCTTTGACTATTTATTCCTTTTCTTTCTCATTATCACTTCAGTCTCTCTTCTTTTCTGTATTCTTCTCCATTCTCCCTCCTTCCTTGCTTTTCACCACTGTTTTTTTTTTCAACACAAACATTATGCACTCTTTTTCTTTTTTCTTACAATGCAATCTTGTACAATACAGACAAATTTTATATTTTTTATCTTCATAGTTTACTAAGTTGGATTCCTAATTATCTATAACTTAAACAAGTTTTTTTAGTAGCCTCGCTACCGTTCTCTCTTGTCCTTCTTTTGTTTCGTTGTATATTTACGTTGTATCCCCCCAATTAAGTTGTTTTTACTATTGATCAGTTACTCCATCTCGTTTATTATGCTATTGTTCTTGTTTTTTTCTCTTTCGCCTTTAATTTTAATTGCTGCTTCGTTTCTTTATCTTTTTGTCCCTTTTCTCCTCACTCTTGTTATTCTGCCTATATCCTTCATCTCTGTGTATTCTTATATTTAATTCAATCCCTAATTGTACACGATCTGGTACTTTTTTGCATAATTTATGCCTCATCCTTTTTCTCATATTTAGTTCTCTGACTCTGTATTTTTTTGTTTTAGTTCTGTGATTCTTGTAATTGACGTTAATATCATATTGAACACATTTTGTCTTGTGATCATTTTTATTTATCTTATGTTATGTATATACCATATTTGTTGCTTTACTGTATTATGTTTTTGTTGTTATATTCCACACTATGCTTATTTCTTATGATTTCGATCTTTAAAAGCTTTTTGTAATTCGGCTCTGTGCTGCGATGGAAGTTTTTATCTTAATAAACCATTTTGAATTGAATTGAATTTTTTTTAGGGGGGTCCATGGCCCTGGCCCCAAATATGAGGGAGATAAGATACAACATATAATAGAAATGTATTGCATCTCATCTCTAGACTATAGCTTACAAGTTATGTCAAATGTGGGAAGTTGCTAGTACTGAATCTGGAGAGAGCGCTGGCGAGCTAGCTAGCTCTATGTATATAACCGGTGCGATATAGCTAGCTAGCTAGCTATGCGCGCGCCTGATCAAATGATCGATTTCGTTAGATTTTATCCAACGAACGTAGAGGGCAGCAACACACAAGCGTGTTGCTATAAGGAAGGTCAACTCGATACGCGCATGCAGCTGAGCTGCGCGCGTATTTTATTGTTCATGCCAACGAAATCAAATGCCGATCCAATACAACAACAAATTAGTAGCGATCAAAAAACGAATATGAAAGAATATGACTACAACAATATCAAAGATAACTTAAAAAATATGTTGAGGAATATACATACATATAAAAACATACTTTGATATTTAAAACTTTACAAATATAAGTTTCAAGAAACTAAAATCATTACCAAATCGGTGATTGTTGTTATCAGCGATTTCACCAGACGGCTGTATTAGGTGATTTGCGTCGAGACGATTTTGTGACCACTCGCAAAGCATTTCGGGATTGAATATAACCACCTTATTTTCTCTGAGCTCTTCGCTGAACCCATCATCACAGTGCAGCTGCAGCGCAGCGCGCAGCCAATGCAATGCATCCGATGCATGGGTTGTTTTTTCGCCGTCCATGCCATGGTCTCGGACTCAGAGTTGAAATTTAGACCCGGATTTCGGGGATACAGCGCCTTTATTTCAGATTTATAGACTTAAAAGTCAAATGACATTTAAAATTTGAAATCTAACCTTGAACAATCATCGTTGATAAACATCAGCCCTGAAGCCATTACACTTCAAATCAGGCCAGGCAAATTAGATGTCATTGTCTAAGTTGCTAGATCTATGACGAGTCGCCTGAAGCCCCAGCGCATCATCAACGTCACTAGCTAGCTGCGCGACCAGCCCAGACTCGGCGCACCCAGGCCAGAAAAATGACCTCGATTATTACGGTGGTTGTCTATGCATTTATTAGTGGTGCAGCGAAATTCAGCAGAAGAAAATAAGAGATATGAGGTATCCTCGTCACAGGCTTAATATTCCAAAATGAGGAAAAATGTCAAAATCATGATTATTTAAGCTAAATATTTTCTTTAAAAATGAAAGTAATATTTTTAATATTTATACCCAGAATAACCGATCTAATAATTGTTCATTAAAAAATATTTGAAATTAACAAATGAAAAAAAATCAACTCGACAAATTTCCCAAAACCCCACCTTATTTTTTAAAGTGGTCACAAAATTCGAGCGGAGTTGACCTTCCTTAGAGCAACACGCTTGTGTGTTGCTGCCCTCTACGTTCGTTGATTTTATCCCATACTGGCTTAGATAGGCCATTCATAGAGACGTGTCTGTTTCAATTATCAAATCTAGTGTAAACTATTAGACCAGGAATAATTATGGAAGGAGAAGCCGAAGCACCTATCACCGAAGAGGAGAGGAAAGTTGTTCAGGAATTCAACTATTTACACGAGAAATCGAAGCAGCTGTTCAATGGATTGAGGTAATTATTTTTTTGTCTACTCAGAATTCTAACCTAGCTTAGTCCCACTTTATTACTTTGTGTGTCATGTGTACATGTAACGTTACATGGTGTATGATGGGGAGGGGGGGGGGGGGGGCGCTAAAGCTACTCACTTTGTTTACAAACGATAAACTATGGCAGTGTTAATAATATTTTAACAGATTGTCTTGCTCGAATTTGTGGTAAATATTCTAAGCTCTTAAAGATCATTAACAAAGAAGAAAACATAAAAAAACTCATTAAAATACGAAAATACGGCATGTTTTCCGAGCCCGTCTATTAAAACTAACAACCTTAGATAGATATTTAATTTAGAAGGGGGGCTAAAGCTACGCCTACGCACTTGATTTATCATTCATATTAATAATATTTTCTGTGCCTCAATTTCTGATGAGACTCGACATAGGCAAATGCAATTTTAGTAACAGGGTAGTGAATGACTGGAATATTCCGAATAGCCTCCCCCTTGAACTTGAAGAAGTTATTGACTCAGGCACAATTGATGTATTTAAATTAAGACTTGATAAGTTTTGGTGGTCTGAGCGTTTCAATCTTCAATTATCAAAACCGTCTCTACCCTCCACGTGTGCAAGTTTTTACTCTTGTATATTATGGAGATGGATGACTGTAATTCCAGATGAAGATATCAAGGTCAACAGGATGACTTCCTCACATCGTAACATGATAATGATGATGATGATGATTATGATGGTGATGATGATGGTGATGATGATGGTGATTATATGGTGGTGGTGATGTTGATGATGGTGATGATGTTGATGATGATGATTATGATGTTGATTATGATGGTGATGATGATGATGAGGCTGATCGCTGAGGCTGAGCAGACAAATCAAACCTTGCACTGTTAATGTTAGGGATTGTTACACAGTCTATCCAAAGTCAAACCACAAATTTTAGACCAGAGTTTCAAGTAAACCTGAGTTTATGATACAGGCCTTGGTGTCCAAACTTGGTGCACAATATTGTCAAAGATACAAGATACATGTAAGCAATGGGGTTTATATTCAATAAAAAAAATATTTGTATTTTATATAAAACACAAATTGAAATTGAAATAAATGAATCTATTGATTGTTATTTGCTAGTATTATTTTAGATATAAATTTTTTAAATAGGTTTATAATTTAACAATGATGATAATTTTTTTATTTATTATTTTTAATGATTTTTCAATCTACATGTACATGTACATGTACCAGTGGACGATTCTTCTATTTCCCCGCTGCTTCTAAAAGAGATTCTCTAGATCTATCTACTGATATGAGCATTCAGCTAAGCCATACATTATTATTTTTTCCTCCTCTGAAATACTTTGGAATTCTCTTTGTTGGATGCTTGGTTCATGTATTTTAGATACTTAAGAAGATAATACAAAAGCACACATGCCACACACTTTCTACATGGGATCAAGTAAAGTATTATTAAGAAATTGAATTCTTTGTATACTAAAGATTTTTTTTTAATGAAGGGTTTGATTTCTGATCCACTGTCTACACCTCACACCAATCTATTGATCTCACTCAAATTTATTAATACAATCCTGGTAAAAAATTGCATTCCAAGTCATGGGTTGTCAATGGCAACATGATTTACATATCTTTAAAACTTCCACAATGCAATTTGTGGCAAAATTGAAAAAAAAATAATTGTGCAGTGAACAATTCTTTTATCTTGACCCTTTTTTTCAATATGATGGATTATTATCTAATTGTTACCTTTTTTATTTCTTTGTTATTTCAGGGATCTGCCACAGTATGGGCACAAGCAATGGCAATCTTACTTTGCCCGAACATTTGATGTGTACACCAAATTGTGGAAATTCCAACAGCAAAATAGGTAAGTCAGTAGTGGATAATTTTTTTTTTTTTTTTTTTTTTGTGACCAGCCACCCCCAAACCAACAACAAGTTGCCAAGCAAGGTTCTCTGTAAACGGCCAAAAAAGAAAAAATCAAAAAAGCAAAAATAAGAATATCTGCTTATCTAAAACAGTAAAATTATTTTCATACTTTCAAATTTTTGAGGATGTAAAGTTTTAGAGACAAGATATAAGAGTTCCTTTGGCACCATTTTTTCCCCAGATTGCTTGAAAGTTTGACTGAAACTGTACAGTATGCATATCTCATGCTTGAGTGAGCCCAAAGTTCAAACTTGTTTTCTCCCTTTTCTTTGGAGCTCTTAGTGGATTTCTTCTACATTCAATCAAATACATTAATGGGTTAATGTTGATCACTTTTTACAAGCATATCATTCTAAAGCTTCTAAGGAGATTCTTTTTTCAAGCTCAATTAAAATCTTAAGATTTATAATGGATGACTTATTGCTGGTTTTGGGTGGCAGGTCACATTTTATGTACATCCCTTTCATAATGAAAAGGGAGGTTAAGATTGGATAATGTAATGCTCTATTAAAATTCTAACATCATTCACTAAGAATACTCTTTATGGATATTCACCTTCCCCTTCCCTATTGCAAGAGCATTGTGTTTGATAAGCATTTATAATAGGCCTGGGTCGGAACGGACGAAATACCGGAATCTGTCCAATGTGTGCGGGTTCCGGTTTTGTTTTTTCTGTTCCGGTATTCCGATAAAATAATGTAATACATAACAAAAAGTCTAACATTTTTTTCTTCTGAATATCTTAACATAATTATCAAGTATGTTTTATTCAGTTTTACCAATCATAACCCAGGTTTCTTTGTTACACTTCAGGTGACCAACGAGAAAAATATGATGAGAAGATGGGAAAAAAACTTGCCGATGTTTACATGGCCATCTTCTTCTCTTACAGCTAAGCTACGAGACACATATAGAGGGCGGCAGACACTATATGCATCTCGTAGCTTTGCTACTAACAAAGAGAACCAGATGGCCACGTAAACATCGGCAAGTTTTTTCCCATCTTCTCATAATATTTTTCCTGATTTTTTAGTGAATGTTTAAAAATGAAAATCAAAATTGTATGCATGTAATCTGTGACTTCTTTGTAAAAGTTTCCCTGTTTATGAATTCATTTATCGGGATACCAGATTCTGACCGGCGCAACTCCGGCGGATTCCGGACCAAAAGAATTCTGACATGACTCAGGCCTAATTTATAAGCATTTGATTAGTATTGTGTTTGATAATAGTCTGATTACAGAGAGGATCCAACACCTTGAAACAAAATTATAGTGTAAAAAATGTCAACAAGTGAGTTGCAATTTTGAATGTGTTGTTTAAACATAAATGAGTCATGTTTTATTACACATGTTTGAGTTGTTGCTTTTAAAATTAATTCTTTGCACGCTGAGATAATTTTGGGGGATAATAATGACAATCGTTTTCATGTTATTTTCTTTAATTCAAGATTTTCATACTGCACCATTGATACTTATGATTATTATATAGATGTTATCCAAGAAGTATTACATGTACCTTTTATTAGCTTCTCTATAAATTTGAAGGTAGGGGAGAAAACTAATTATTACGATTGTTAAATTTAATTGTACAAAAGTGCAAGATTGCAACATCAGCGCGCAAAGGGTACCTTGAATTAATAAAATCATTAATTCAAGGTTAACCCTTTGCGCACTGAATCGATGAAAAGTGAAATGTATATTATTCAATTATGTTTATTTTTTGGATATTGATTATAAAGAGAATGATAAAAAATATTAATTGAGTGAAATTAACTGGATTAGGATTAAAGGGGAATCCAGGGCAGAAAAAATTGATGTCACAACTCATAAGAAAGGCCTATCCTTTACCTTTCTAATAACATATCGTTCATGTCTCCCAGATTCCAAATTGCAGAGAAAATTGCAGTTGATTGAACCCATTTTTCTCACCCATGGAAGCCGCCATTGTTTGACTTCAAATTGAATAGAATTTGGATTGAATTGAATTGAATTGAAATAAATCAAATAGAATCAAATTGAATTGAAGTTTGGATGAAATACATTTTATATGTTCATTTATTACATGTAATTGTAAAGCAGAAGAAAGAGATATCCTAGCCAGTGAAATCTTTATTAGCAAATTCTAATTAAAACACAACAACAAAAACTATGTTGTAAAACCTCTGTTCATGAAATTGTATACTTTGTTAACAATGACTTTAAGACATTTTGTACAGTGATTAAATGTGCAATAATACAGTACTGTATGTACATGTATTTTCAAAATAATCAATTGGAATGTAACAACTGTTCGTACCATGGATGATCTTGATCTAAAACGGTCATACTTTGGAATACTTGCATACTTGCATGCACATATGTTCCAGGCTAAGTAGTTTGATGTGATTTCCAGATACATCTGCCCTCTCAGAGTCTAGTATCCATACATGTACTGTACATGTAGGCTATACATTGTAAAGCCTAAGGCCCGTATTCTGAAGTCGGGTTTAACTTAAACTCAGGTTTAAAGTTGTGGTATGGAGAGCCAATTGTTACATAATCACTAACAGTAGAGATATCGTACTTCAGCTCATTCGGCTCTCAAATCATTCATAATTGTGTAGGAAGTATAAATAGATGATTGTCTTCACCATCGATGAATCAGGAAAGAGCACAGTAAACATAAGAAACATACAACGTAATAACAATTTTGATACTTTTGGCTTCCCATACTTAAACCACAACTTTAAACCTGAGTTTAAGTTAAACCCGACTACAGATTACGGGCCACAGTGTTTTGTATAATGCATGTTCATTTAATTTATCAACATGTGTGCTGCCAAATTGTTAATATGGTTTCCATATTAACTTCATAGAAATTGCAGGTCTACATGTACTTTTCCTCAGATAGTTTGGTTTGGGTGAGGGGGGGGGGGGGGAGAACATGTACAATTTGTTTTTTGTGCTGGCCAAGTGTTGTATGGTTTTCACATTAACTTTGTATACCATATTCTACAGGGGTACTGTTTGGGGTTTTTTTGGGGGAAAAATGGATTGGGGCTCAGAGATTTCTCCTGCAGAATGCTCAAAAGGGCCCTGGAAAATCCACATTCACTGCAATGTTAAAGCTTATCCAATGATGTAGATTTATGCAGTACTAGGTTGTGAAACTTAAAGAAAAAATGCCTGATTTACATGTTGCAGTGTATATAGAAAGGGAGAACAAGAGGGAATAGGATACATCAGCAAGGGGGGGGGGGGAGTGAGGAGGGGTGGGAGAAGAGGCCATTCAGAAATACACTAATAAAATCCATGTTTGATTAAATTTTAACTCACATTGTTCAAACTATTAAAGGCAAATACAAGTTGACACTACACAATCAATTTCAGAATTTTGATGAATATATATTCATTTTGCTTCCAACACTGGCTATCTAGATGGAATTGAAAAATAATAATCTAACCTGTTTTTATGACTTTAAAAAGGGCATCAATAGTAAAGTGTCTTTTTCAATGGGACACATGCAAAGGGCACTTATTTTGACTTTGACCCTAAAAAGACTGGAGGGGCATGATTGCCCCTCTCGACGCTTCGAGCGATATTTCTAAAAAGGAAAAAGATAGCGCTGCAAAATTTTATGACTTTTTTCTTAAAAGTCTCACGCAATGTTTTGAGACCAAATTCGCGACATACGGTTATAGCATCGCGACGTCACATGACTTTTTACGAGGCAATGTCATGCCGAAAATGGCTTGTTTTTATACTTTGTGTACAAAGTATATGGGAGTTGAATTTCATAAAAGGGTGATTAATTTTCGTTCTAATTGGTCTGCTTAATTATTTTAGGGTTTAATTTTAATAGTTGTGAAATGGTCTGTAGTAATTTCCATTGAAAAAACAATGGAATGGCGGCTGAGATCAGAAGTGGGGCCATCATGCCCCCCCCCCCCCAGTCCTCGATACATCTCAAATAGCCCAGTCCTTTTAGGGTTCAGTCTACAAATATTTGGAAGAGCATCAAGCCTCAAGGCTATTCTTAGGGCATCAGGGGCCCTTGGGTGGCCTTGGGTTCATTCAAGCCATGCACTTTATTTATTTATTTATTTTCAAGTTTATTTATTCATTAAAAAGAAATATTATGTTTCATTATATTAATAGATTCTTGATCACAAGTACCATCATTTTTAGAACTTCAAAAATATTGATCCAATTGAACTCCATTTATAACCAAATTATCATGAAAACATTTGTTTTCTGTCCTCTTCCAAGGCAAACTTTGGATCTGAGGTATGGTTTGAAGAGATGGCAGATCGGAGAGATTGCTTCTAAAATTGGTCAGCTGTATTACCACTACTAGTAAGTATCCTGCGATATAACAATTAGGTGTGTTGTGAATTTTTTTATTACGAATATATATTATTGTGACTTTTAATACATGTACCAATGATGTTTTAGTCATTCTCTGATTCTCAGATCATTATGCGACAATACATACATGGTGATCTCCTGAACTCAGAAGTTGTACTTTTTAGAAATAATGTGAAAAATTAAAGTTATTTACGTTTTTGTACATATTTACTGGAAAAGTGTCCCCCTGCCCCCCCCCCCCCCCCCCCCCGTTCCATGGCCACTGCTATGATAGGTTCTCCCACTGACTAGTACCTGGTGTGTGGGGAAAATGGTTGATTACCTGGTACCTGGTAAGTACTTCAAGTTGAACATTATCTGGTATTTGATCAAATCCAGAGTGGATACAAAGGTCTCTATCATTAAAAAAAGTAAATTGCTAGTTGATTAATGTACATTTTTCATTGTTCAGAAATTGATGGATGAAATGATATTAAAGGGAAGAGAAATGTAACCCTGATCAAAGCTATGGAATTGAAGAATTGCATAAATTCCAGGGGGAAAATTAATAAAAGAAGTCTTTCTGAGCTCACCAGCCAAAATTTGCTTCATTATATTAAAATTTAGCTTGGACCAGGTACATTACCAACTTTTTTTAGTTTTCAGTGGCTCTTTTGGACAATTTAGGGTCAAAATTGTGCCATTGCCTCATGTATTTTTCCCCTGGTAGGCTGGTACATTCAAAGAAGTAAAAACAAAAGCTTTGAGCCTTTTAATACTCATTTGATACATGTACATAAATATGTTCATATGAGTAATATTAAGTTTATCATGGAAAATTGGAAATGGAATCTGACTATTAGTGCTGTAAATCAAACAGAAACAAAACATGCACAAGTACAAGTGATTCATTTAAATTGATCTCATATGATTTTAATTGCAAGAATGAGTAGTATGCTGAAATTAATGTAATTTAAAGTTGGAACCTAATATATTTAGCAGTTTTAGTACCGTATTTGCAGTTTGCAGTTTGCACTTGCATATAAAGTGATCAATATACACTTTGTTTCAAACATGTTCTATTGGATTAATTTTGAACCTGTTTGAAATACTTGATATTTCAAAGAAATTTCAAAGAAATTTCAAGTCAGTAGTGATAGTGCACAGTCCGCAATTTTCAAGCATTTGCTATATTTTTTTGAGAGAGTATAATTTCAGTTTTATTATTCTATCAATTTTTACCACTTGACAGTAACATATATGTTCCTATTTCAAAACTCTGTACCCATACATACATGTAGACTACAGCAAAGCATGTGTAGTCACATTGCAAAGCTTGCTCTGCTGTTTTCAAGCACTCGCTCATAGTTTTTGCGAGTACAAATTTTATACCCTACGTGATAAACCTCCATGGAGGAAAAATCAATTGGCAACCACATGTCAGTGTTAGTATAGTGTGGCTGTTCTATTGATTTGTACCTCAAGACTGATTAATGTCACTTCTGTGCCTTGGCTGACTTTTTGACAAGCCCAATATGCTGAGTGCAGCCTGGGCTACAAGACAGTTATTTATGTTTTGTCTGCCCTTATCCTAGAGGGTGCTGGAGACATTTGAAACAAATTTAAAAAAAAAGGGAAAAGAATGAGATGACAGACTTGTTGAGGGCGAATATATGTAAATGATATGAATTTTTCAATTGTTGACCTCAGTTATTAATTGAAATTATATGTGCAGTTTTGCTTTCAAGTAATTGATGCTTAAGGTGAAGCTATTTCATATGCACAAAATGGCACATTATTTAAATGTCTTTTTGGAGTAAACCTCCTGAGTCCTGTAAACATAAAGCTTAGCAATTGATCACGATAGGATATCATGATATTTTTTTATTGATTGCATTGATTATTGTGTAAGATCTGATCAATCTTAGAAATTATCCTCATGATTAATTGCTAAGCTTTATATTACTGGCCCTGAAGACATAGTAAAAAAAAAAAATCTTCTAAAAATCTGTTTTATTTGACTTATAATTTGTCTTTAACACTCATAGTGGAATTGGCTCTTAGATTACAAATGCATACATGTACATGTACATTAACTTTTGTGCTATTGCTACATGTTGTGCTACTTGTGGTGTTATTATCACATTACTATTCAAAATCTTCATCATCATCATCATCATCGTCATCATCATCATTGTCATCATATCATCGATATTGATCACCACCACCACTGCAGTACCACCTTGAACACCATCACTCATCATCATCATCATTATTGTCATCAACATCATCATCAATCATCATCATCATTATCATTATTATTACAAGTACTTCTGCTATTAAAACAGCTGAGTTTTCGAGCTTCTAGAAATTGCAAAACTGACAATGCTGGAGATATTTGTTCAGTATAAAATGGGCCTATTGCCTACAAGCATATGGTTGTCATGATACCAGACATTAGCACCATCTGTCTGTCCAATGTAGACTACAGACAAACAGTGCGTGGAGTTGAAAGATGCGTTCCATTCTGCTTTGATCACCATAGCAACTGCCTCCAGCAGATACCACTCAGAGGAAGAGCCCGTCACCATGATTGAAAGCGATGTCCATAAATATCCCGGTGTTAACTCTCACACCAGCTAGTTGCTAAATTGCTTTGTTTTAAGTACCTTCATCAGGAAATACACTCGCTTGTGCAGCTGTGTGTGGGAAGTACTTGGAAAGACATTTACCAAATTGATAGATAGTATGCTGTATTATATCCTAACAATTTTTTTATTATCGACTAGAGTATGTTATGAAATTTACAAAGTAATTGTTTTTTTTTTCTTTCTTTCATTCAAGACTTTGTTTTAAAAAAAATGTAGATTTAAATAATTGTCCTTTTCTGACATTGGAATTTTTGCTTTTACTTAGATTTTATCATGAAGTGAAGGAGTTTAGATTAATCTTTGATATCATTCAATTGCCAATTCAGTGGACTGTTAATGTACCAAATGGATAACACAGTAATAACTTGAAGAAACAAAACGAAGCCTAGGGGTTATTGTTATTACAGGTTATCTGATCAAAGAATACTGTTGTTTAGGCTGATGATACAATGTAATCACATTTTTGAAATATTAAAGTACTTTAATAGTGCTTTCATGCCCTTTCAAGTTCAAATGCATAGCCATAAGAGTACATGTACACACGGAAGGGGGGGGGGACTCACATATATTGGTGGTACAGGGAAGTGCCGCTTTGATGACACCCTTTTTCAGACCTAATTTTCAGTTCTCTAGATACTCCGAATGACAAAAGTTCTGTTCAGAAGCCACACCGCCCGCTCGCAAGACCCCCTATTACTTGCCCTGTGCTGCCAAAATTGTCTAGCGCGAGCACCGCATACGCGAAAGCTGCACGCACGGCTGGTTTTACAACTCCCTCTGGGCAATTCAACCTTTTTGTACATCCGACCCCCATTTTTCTCAAGTCTTACTTCACTTAATAAACTGACCAAGTCATAGTCATTTGACAGCATTACAGACTGTCATAAGAACCAGAAATCAGAGACAGAAAATTTCATGAAGGTACCAAATATAGGGGGTCGGACATACATATTTTATGGAATTGCCCCTCTGCTAGCAGCTCCATGCACCGCTAGCGTGCCCATTATATATACATGCAGTGCTAGCGTGCACCGTATACTGTACCAAGATCCCGTTCCGCCCAGTATACATGTATTTAGTTCCTGAGACCCCGTATTTTACCCTTGTGGTCAGTTCCTTAGACCCCCATTTCAGGGTTTCGTGAGGCACACCCCATCAAAAAAATAATTTGAGTGCCCCCCCCGGCATGTACATTACACCCGGGGGGGGGGGGCCTCTTACATTGACGAGTGGATACCATGCGCGACCAAAAAACACGTAAAAAGGATGTCTTTTTCAAGATAGGTCACGTTACGTACGTAACGTGATAAGGGTGTCAAGAACACAAAAATAATGAAAAAAGGGTATCTATTTCGCTAGGAAAGCTACATGTACGTGTTTAGGGTCAAATTTGCGGGGATGATAAAACAAAATTAAAATGTTTTCTAAAGGATATCCTTTTTGCCCCAACACCACGTGTTTAGAGTCTAATTTGCGCGAGGTGTGGAAGGTGGGGCCGCACTAAACCAAATGGTGTGTAAAGGTAAAACCGACGACCGACGGACCCGTGATAAAATAAAAAACAATAAAATATCGCTATACTTGTTTAGGGGTTCATTTCAGGGAATAGAGTATCGTTTTGTTGCCAATACTTGTTAAGGGTAGGATTTCAGACGCCAATACTTGTTAAGGGGTGCATTTTCAGAATATGGAAAATACGTGTTTAGGGTGCTTTTCGAGACCCCATGGTCGCGCATGGTATCCACTCGTCAATGGAAGTGGCCCCCCCCGGGACATTACATGTATATATGAGTCACCAAGTACCTACAAAAAAGGTACATGTGTAGGCCTATATTTTCCCTGAATTTAGATTTTCGTTGATTTGCCTTTTAGCTACAACATACATGTATGTACATGTACATGTATCCCATGGATGTGCATACAACTTTAACATGCACAGTACAGTAGGTTTTTTTAACTATGAAATTGGTCTATAATGCATATAAATAAAAGGTGGAATGCTTTGACACTATATTTTCCAGCTTAAATGTATATTTACTTGGGATAACTAGAAGCAGTTGTCTACTACTCAGAAAGTCTCATAGTCTTAATAGTGCTGTGTATACTGGCCTCCAGGTACGTGTACTGAGCTATTATGAATATATTATGATTACATCATCAGATATTTAGGGATGATATATCAAGGGCATCAGTGGATTGATGAAGAATGACCTCTGTATTCTCCAAGGATTGAATGTAATTATATTCCATCTATTTCTGGTGGAAGACATACTCAGATGACAGTTGGCCTGATATATGAATAAAAGGATGTAGTTGTGGAAACATGTAGGCCTTTTCATACATGTAAATGTTCTGGCTGCTATTTTTTCATCAGCCATTTTGCTCATAAATAAATGATACATGTAGCTGTTCCCTACATTTTGATTAATTGTTTTTTTCATTTGTGTTAATTATGTAATTTTGTTGCCATTATTATTTGCTGTCCACAATTTAAATGTGATCATTCATCAATTTTGTTTGAAATGAATGCAGTATCTCCTGCAGAAAATGTTGACTGTATTACATGTACATGTATAAATTTTAATGAAAAAGAATAGGCATTAAATATCATTCTTGGACCTTTTCAACCTGAAAACTTATCCGAAGTTTTTAAAACTCCCATAAATTGCAATCCATTCATTAAAAACTCAGTAGGAAGGCTTCTTACTAGTTTTACTTCAATGAAGAAAATAAACATAGTTTCATTTTTTATTACTTTTTTTCGTCCATCATCAATATCAAGCACTTTGCACTTAATGATGGTCTCCTGCTTTTCATAGATAAGTACAGAAATAATTTCAATTATTTCTGTACAAAATATAAAAATGTGACCTACTTTGCATTTATTATTTTTCTATCATGCTTTATCAAATCTTCCAATGCAAATATCAAATGTAAACCAAAAAAAAACTTTTTAAACTTGCCTATTGGATCATTTGGATGATTACTAATGTAATTTTGTATTTTTCATTATCTCTCAGCTTGAGGACCAGTGAAACTAATTATCTCCATGAAGCCTTCTCATTCTACCTTGCTATACGAGCGAGAGGCTACTTCTCAAAAGTAAACAGGGAGAAAAGGTAACTAGATTTCAAATACAAATCTTAATAGTCATTTGCCCTTTTTGGTGACATTTGCATAATTCTAAAATTCTAAGTTATGCTTGGTTTTTAGTAGCAATGATATTGTACTATTTCCAAACAAATGATGAAAATGTCAATATTTTGTTAATACTTTGAATGATATTTCTATGTTCTCATAATAAAAATAAACTTTAAAAATTACTGTATTTTTTAAGTGTTCAATATTATGTGATGATCAAGTAATATTATCATAATGTGTGCAGTGTTGTGTGTAAGAAATGACAATGTAACGAAAAGAGGAGAGGTAAAATTTCTTTAAAATATTAAATATTCTCCCCTTCTACTTTTCAAACAGTCCAGAACTGATGGTGAAGAAACTACGATACTATGCCAGAGTAATTGTGGTTAGTCTTTTATTACGGAAGATGGACTTGGTCAAGGATCTAGTGAAGGTTGGTAATTTCTTCCCAAGCAATTGTACACAGTGGCATGACCAATTTAGTTTTACAGTGTCATACATATTTAAGGGAAGTTCCCCATGATCGTTATGATAAATCAGAAAAATAAATGCAGTAAATCAATGAAAGTTTGCGAAAATCCATCTGTGAAGTTTGATATTTGATTTTTTGGTTCTGTGTACAGAATGTGATGATTCAAATGGAGGGTGAATGTTATACATGTACATGGTGCGTATGGACTGGGCTTGCATTCGTCTCACAATCTTTTGTCAGGGAGGTTTCAGGCACACCCCTTGTCTTGGGTTTTCATGACATTATTAAGATGAAATAGTGTTGGTTCTGTCGTAAAGCAATGGGAGTATGTTATGTCCGCTACTCTGCTTTCACCAAGGAATGAAACATTATTTTTTGTATTGTGTATGAAAATACAGATGGCCAATATGTCCTATACCAGGGGTTCTCAAACTTTTTCTTTGAAGGGCCAAATGAGACTCCAAGTAAACCTGAAAGGGCCAGGGTGAAGTGGTTACTAAGAAAAAAATGTGCGCGAAGCGCAAAGACACTTGCGGTCGGGGTCCTTGATGCTCTCTTGTGCAATCTGGCCCTTATTTTGGGAGTATTTAATCCAACAAATTTAGAACAGTTTCATATTGAACGCAGGAAAAAATAGAAAATATTTCAAAATACAGCGAGAGTCAATATTAATGAAAAGAAAATTGTAGTACTTTGTTAAAAGGAATCTAGATCGTACAGGTCTATACATACCTGGCATTGGGGAGACAGATAATGTCTTGAAGTATCAATATTTTTTGTAGTCAAAGTAGTATGAATAATAGACCATGTCTGTTGTACACTCTAACAAGGATGTCAGTCTCCTACATGTAGTCACTTTCAATATAGGAAAAGTGACAGTCTGTCAGCAACAAGTTGCTTGAAAGTTCCTTGGCACAAAAGGTGTAATTGCCATACGAAGGCACTGGTGCAAATGTTCACTGGTCAAGCAGGGGCAGCGGAAGCGGGGGGGGGGGGGGGGGGGGGGCTTCAGCCCCCCCCCCCCAATTTTCCAAAACCATGTACAAAACGTAAAAATTACCATATGATTCTGATTTTTTGCATGGCCAGCACCCCCCCCCCACTCTGAAAACCGTTCCGCGGACCCTGTCAAGGTACTTCGGTATGAGTTAGTTCTTTAAAATGTTCACTGTGGAAAATGCACTTTGGCACCTGTATGTAGATCCAAACATGGTGAGAAAAGCGCTGGTCATCTAATAAGAAAGTAGATCGAACAGACAGAAAAGACTCCACTAAACTTTGTTTAAAAGTCAAATTAATTTGACTGCCATTACTTTTATTACGGTTAATTAGGTCTACATGGATACACAATGTAATCATATTGAGCTATGTTTTATATAATTGTGACTTAAAAAGTGATTAAAAAAACCCCAGCAGTCTCGCGGGCCGGATTGAGAAGCTCCGCGGGCCGGATCCGGCCCGGGCCGTAGTTTGAGAACCCCTGTCCTATACCTTGGATATATTTCTGCATATGTTTTTATCATTGTCATGATTATTCTGTTTTGTTTCAGGATTTGAGTAGGAATCTAGAAGAGTATCGGTCTAACTACAATGCTGAGGATCAGCCTGAATGGGACCTGGTGCTTGGTGAAATTGAGGCCTTTATTGATGTAAGTGTGAAGATTTTATGAATTTTCTTTTATGCCTTGGCGTCCGTCCACAATTTCAAATTGCTTCTTCTTCGCCATTTCAAGTCCGATTTTAATTCTGTTTGCTTTATAAGATAGCACTAGGTGGGGGATTCAAAACTTCTCCACAGAATTTTGAAATTCATTAAATATGCTAATTTATGCGCATTTTTCAAAAAAAAAAAAAAAATGCTTCTTTATTTGTTGGCCAATTTTGAATTTTTTGCTTCCATCTGGTTGAGCTTTATGAGGTTCACCAAACTTCTACACAGAATTTTGACATTTTGACTAGAACAATTTTTATGCTAATTTATGCGAAATTAATTTATGCATATTTTTAAAAAATTCATATAAAAGCTTCTTCTTCTTTATTTGTTGACCGATTTTGATTTTTTTTCTTCCATCTGGTAGAGCTTCATGAGGTTCACCAAACTTCTACAAAGAATTTTAAAATTTGGAGTAGAAAATTATTTATGCTAATTTATGCAAAATTCATAAATCACAGAAAATGCCTCTTCTTTATTTGTTGACTGAATTTCAAAATGCTTCTTCTTCGTCACTTCAAGTCTGATTTCAATTCTGTTTGCTTTATATGATAGCATTAGGTGGGGAATTCAAAACATCTACACAGAATTTTGAAACTCATTAAATATGCTAATTTATGCGTACTTTTAAAAATTCACATAAAATGCTTCTTCTTTAATTGTTGATCGATTTTGATTTTTTCTCTTCCATCTGGTAGAACTTCATGAGGTTCACCAAACTTTTACACAGAATTTTGAAATTTTCAGTAGAAAATTATTTATGCTAATTTATGCGAAATTTATTCATAAATCACAGAAAATGCCTCTTTATTTGTTGACCGATTTTGATTTTTTTTCTTTCCATCTGGTAGAGCTGCATGAGGTTCACCAAACTTGTACACAAAATTTTGAAATTTTGTCTAGAAAATTATTTATGCTAATGTATGCAAAATTTATTCATAAATCATAAAAAATGTTTTTTCTTCTTCATTTGTTGATTAATTTCAATTTATATGATAGCTCGAGGTGGTGATACAAAATTTCAACACAGAATTTTGAAACTCATTAAATATGCTAATTTATTCATATATTTTCTAAACTCACAAAAAATACATATTTATTTGTTGATTGATTTTGATTATTTTTGTTCCATCTGAGAGCTACATGAGGTTCACCAAGGTTCTACACAGAGTTAAGAAATTTTTACTAGACAATTATTTATGTTTTATAATTTATATGAAATTCATTCATAGATCACAAAAAATGCTTCTATGTCATTTCTTCATCAATTTCAATTCTATATCCTCAATTTATGTTACCAATATAATTCACTACAGTGTCAACTGGGCTGAAATTGAAATTGTGTTAAATTTCGTTGCGAGATGCCGGATGAGCTCCACATCAATGATGTGCTAGTTTTTTTTGCTATTCGATGAAAGGGGCTTTCATTGATGCTATTACATTTGGAAGCAACTTTTGTTGTGATTGGTGAACGCTCGTTTAAAATGGTTTTGCATATTGTCAGTAAAAAACTTTATCAAATATTTCATGAGACACTCACCTGATTATTATCCTTGTAGGCCGATGAGAGCATACGTGTGTTAGATGAGCAAGCTGTGGCACAAGTACAGACTCATCGTCTTACGGAAAGCATTGTTCCAGCCAAGGACCCTGCCATCACCAGTGAGCTCTCTCTCCAAGAGGCCATCATCGTAGGAAACTGTTCCCACCAGGTCAGTGACATCTTAGAAGCTCTAAAGGAAAGCGTACATAGAGGAAAACACCTGTTGCTTAAAGCCCTCTACTCCAAGGGTTTCCTTGCCAAAATTGTGCTAGAGACTGTCACTCAAGGATCAACTTATTTAGTCATATGTAATCATGCCGTAAATAGTTAATGAGGAATTAGCCATCATCAGAACTGTTGGAAGGATTGAAAATTAGAGCAGAATTGTGTTTGACAAGATAGATATCATCGAGGAGGAGGTTTATGATACGCCATGTGATGAATCCTAGGTGGACTAAGAAAAGTGAAAAGTATCTAGAGGTAGGGGTGAAATGGAGTGGCAAGAGAGTGGAATGTTGGGAAGTAGAGTATTCTCCTTTTGAGGTGAGTTTTGTCCTTAAAAGGACAGTGTGTAAACCAGTATAGAGAAAAGGTGAGAGGCTTGAGTAGTTATAGAGAATAGAGAAGGCTGGCTTGAGTTAGCGATTTGGAGACTCAACGTTTTGGGCAGGTTGACTGACTGACTGCTGAAGATGGACAGTCAACCTGCCCAAAGACGTCAAGTAATGATATAGTTTTATAGTTGTTTTGGCTTTCCAATATGATCTCTGACATTTAAACACCACCCTCAAATTACTTGAAGATCCATTGGGTCAATTTATTTGTCTCTCTTGTTCTTTCCCATTTCCTTTGTAGGTGAAATTCAGTGAGTTGACCCTTGATATGTACAGGATGTTACAGACGTTAGAGAGGGAACCTACGCTGAGGGAAGAGAATTCAACCAAGGTAATAGTCCTTTTTATATAATGGTGATATGGATTCTAATCAAATAATTGGCTGAAATATATCATGTGACCATTCATTTATTTTAGCTAATGACTTGTACTAAAAATTATAATAAAGGATACTTGTATAGCGCAAATACCATCCTTCTAAGGTGCTCAAGGCAGTCCTATATTACCCAGGCAAAGCTAGTCTACCAATACAGGCGCTCACAGCCGTTTTTTTTTTACGTCTCTGCCAGAATCCAAAAGGCCTGGTGACTGAAGTTGTTTGTATGTGTATTCACCCGGGGTTGCCAACTCTCTTCTTTGATGAGTCACAAGGCCTTGTCAAAGGGCTAGGTGACGGATGCAACATACCCCAGTCACCCCATCATTATTTGCATCTCCTCAGATAGTTAAACTAATTCTAGGATATTGGAGAAAAACTGTCATACCAGTAATACTTTAATCTCACCATTTTCTTTGAAGGACCAAGGCCAAATCAAGAGGCAGAACCCTCACAAGTATCTTCTCTATAAGCCATCATTTGACCAGTTCTACACATTCATGTCTGCGGGAATTAAGGTATGAATTCAGAGTATTTTGGCGGTTGATTTAGCTTATTGTTCATATTTCTATTCTTAAGAAAATATATTACGTATATATTGTATGCTTAAATGTCGCATTCGCAGCAGTGCTAATACAGGGAAGATGTGTTATAGCTCACAGACTTATAAAATGATGTTATGGATATTGATAAAAAGTGATTGGTTGAAAGCTGTCATGTGACCAGGCATTTGTTTTAGCTATCAGCAAAATGAATGTTACTTATGACTAGTTCTATTGACCAGTCATGGTTTTGAGATAGGATGTTTCATTGAATAAGAACAATCCACATCTTTATTTACTTACACACGTAATTCTTTTCATATTGCTGAGCCTTTAGAATAATTACATGCCCTTGCTACCTTTTAGAGAGTCCAAAGGCCCCTCAGGTATGCCTCGGGCATGTTTAACTGTTCCAAAAGTACCTTGGGCATGTAATACTTACTAATGCCCTTGGGAATATGTATTATAAGGCAGTGGCCATTGATCAGAAGATGGAGCATGGAGCAAACCATTTCATGAGATCATTTAATAATATTTATTGTTTTAATTTATGCCCACAGGAAATCCCAGCTAATTCTGTGCTCCTGGTGTACCTAGCGGCAAGCGCCAGTACGCCAGGGAAACCGGACAGTGACGGGGCGTACGACCTGGGGGGCGTGGCCACTAATCCGAAGAAGGAGAATGGAGAAAACCATGTCAAGAGATCCACCCACCTCAAAGATATTCATTGGTGAGAATGCAGAGTTTTACAAGCAGATGTGATGTTATAAGCTCCTGAAATACTGTAATTTTATTGGTTCAGAGTGAATTTGATTTTAAGAATCTTTATTAATGAAATGTTAGAAGCTTTTGTTATAGAATAAGTTATTTAAATGGTGCAATTTGATTGGTTGAGAGGAGAGGAGTATTTCGTGACACAAATAGACAGTGATTTTCACTGACTATTGTTATAAGCTCCTGAAATTCTTTCATCTGATTGGCTCAGAGCAAATTAGTCAGTGAAAATCTTTGATTATTTGTTTTGTGAAACACTGCCCAGGTTTGTCATAGAATCATAGTAATTACTATAAGTTTGTGAAACATGTCTGAATATAATCCACATTTTGCTGTAATATAAAGGCTACAGCTTGAATATTTTATGGACAAATATGACAATTTTAATAATCAGGGATTTTTATGGATCAAATATGAAAAATATATACTTAAAGATTCTTTACCTTTATACTTTTCCTTTAAAAATTTTAGATGTTTCAAGATGTCATGTTTTTTTTTTCTTTCAGTATTCATCCTGGTGACTTGTATCCGTTCTTAAGAAAACCTCTCTTCATCATAGTTGACAGTCCTAATGCACATGCATTTACCGTAAGTTACATCATATATTTCTTTATTAAAGGAAATCCTTGGATATAAATAGTTATTTTCTCATTTTGATCCATATTGAAAGGATTTATCTTGTTTCCTGTCATTGCTTCAATATCTTTTATGTTTTCATTCACCAACATTGATGGATATTCAAATCTTTTAGTTCTTTTGTTTTTAGGCAGTAATCATCATTTTATCATTGGGCTCATATATTCCAAAGAACATTCACAATATATTTTACATATTTTCATATTGCACAGAACATTCCTAACCTGTTTGGCCAGCCCACCATCTGCCTCATGTCACCGATCCAGCTACCCGTCACCATCCAGGACAACGCCCCTCACAAGGGCAACCTCTTCACCCACTTCCTCCACTCGCCCCTGGCTGCCTTCTGCTATGCCTGCGACATCACCGACGTCCCCTGCCTCCTCTGGGCCAACTGCCAGGCCATGGTCCAGAAGATCATCGAGGAGGGCCACATCCAGATCGTCAAGTCCAAGACAATCGGTACGTCTCGCAGAAAAAGGTTTTTGGGATGATGGAGATGTCATGTAGTTGTCCCAACTCTTGTGTCTTAATCAGTGGGTCTTGGGTTTGAATCCTACTCCAGGGGCTTCATTTCCTTCATCAAGGAATCTGTCCTTATTGCACTCAATTTAGGTAACACAAGGAGGACCTGACAGTAATTTATTCCTTGAAATACAGTATACAACCTGGTTGATAATGCAGCATTATTGTACAGCGTATATGAATTTTGCTAAAGAAAGATAGAAGTGCTCTATATTAAAGCACATGCAAATTTCATTATGGAAGTTTTGTTTTGAAGATGGGGCTACATGTATGTCTAGATGCCATGCTTTTTATTGATAAAATATGTCTCTAAAGCTGCCATGTTAAAGCCTGAATATTGTGCAAACAGTGCTCATGCAAATGAAGCACACTGGGCGATTTTAGTGGTGCAGCAAGGACAATGTAGCTAATTGCCTTTTACAGTTATGTGTCAGTGTGATATTTCTTTTTCATATTTGAATATTTTTTTTTCTTTATTTGTAGATCATGTATATAAGCAATTCTTCAGTGATGAGTTTTTGAGGTTATTGGTGACAAGATTTATATTCTGCTATGGAGCTTTGAGATACCATAGAGGATTCAAGGTAAATATTTGTGTGTTCTAGCTTCACGGACTGATCAGTAGACATCCCATGATCAAAAGGAGACAAAGTTCAGCTTTTGACCAGTTTTCCAAGAATTAATTCTAGAAATGGGTTTCAGTTTCTAATGTATTTTTTAAAAACCATTTCTTATTTCTGTTCATCATATACCACTTCAAGGATTTACAATTCATTGCACTATATCTTCAAGTGTTTACTATTACTAGGGCAGAGCTGCAAAGTAGTACAGATTTTACGTTTTAGTACTGAAAAGTGAGAAGAATGCAGATGGTTTCATGCAAAATACTGATTTCTAAAGTTCCAGTTTTATGTGTTGTCCTATGGTATTTGTTTGAAAATACTTATTTCCTAAGCAAAATACTGACTTTCAGCTTTTATAATACTGAAATGTTCTTGTTCAGCAGCTCTGCTAGGGCAACATTTTCAAATGTTGTAAGCCGTAGAATGTTGCTGACTTCTCATTAAATACTTGTTCAGTGTGAGTTGCTTTTATACAAGTAGTTCTACTGCTGGTTCTTCATCTACAACTATAACGTCTATCCTACCAACACCTTGATTACGGCAGTATTTTATTTGCTTTTTGATGTTTGTATCTTTTCAGGATGACAGCTACTACCCACGGAGCAACCCCAGCCTTCTTGGCCATGACATCCTCGAGAGCACACTCCTACACAAGCAGATCCTTGACCTTGCCTCCATGCTTGATGTGAGGGCGCTCTTCCTTGAATTCGGAGAGATTGAATGATCCGCCACTGTCCCTATTCACACCGGACAGATATACCCTAGACCAGATTGCTGACTGTACCCGTGTTGCCAAGAGTCAATCAGATTGGAGTCAGTGGGTCTCTTTGCCGGTTTAGTGGTGTCATAGAAGTATTAGCCATTGACTCTGAGCAGAAGTGCTTTATGGACGAATGATTTTATGCATTTTCTCAGAAATAATGGTTCTTTATGGGTGAATGTAACCAGAGGACATTCATCTGTGGTGTCTTTGAAATATATTTATTGATGGAATGGACACACTAAAACCCAGGTGGTCTTAGCTGCACAGTATTAAAATTCATCATTGCCATATATACTGTATAAATGCACCATGCGTCGAGTCAATATTTTGTTCGGTCCTGTGTTTTCCCCGATGGTTAATGCTGATTTTGAGTCAGTCGGTACATGTGTACTTGTAATGCTGTTGATGCTGCTCTCTTGAAATTATCTGTGGATAGTCCGTCATTCGTGCTCTGTCATGACTTGTGATAATTATTTATAACATCCAAAAAATCAGGGCCATTCAATTCAATTGAATGTCCTTATTTTCATTAGAGCTTTTGATGAGTAGGTGTAATGTCAATTCATTGAGGAATTATTAAAAAGAATGGGATTGAGGCTGGTCCCAGAGCATATGTGGTTATTTGAGCCCCATAAAGTTTATTCATTGGTTAATCCGTCAATTTTTGTGATTCATACTTAAAGTGGAAGTGCACCTGAACAACAAGTTGGCTTTAATAAAAGTAAAACAATTTGAGAATTAAATTGGAGTTATGAATTTTTTAAGTTATGATTTTGTGTCGTCACAAACAAGCAGATCCACCATATATTTTGTGATGTAAATTCCCCAAAATGCCATTTTCTCAAAAAATGGATACAATATATCATCAGACAAACTATTTCATACCACCTTCTGTAGGAAAAAATATTTTTATTCATTATGATCCATTAAAAAAAAAGGAATTTATAGAAATCATATTACCTAAAGTATGTGGGTGCTTCTTATTCTGTGATGGATTATCATCAAACCTTTACCAACATTTTCGCTAATTCATCTGCTTTCAATCAAACCAATTTGTTTCCAGGGTGAACTTCCCCTTTAAAGCATCGATCTCCTTAAAAATCAATCGTATGCTCAATTTCTGACTTGGGTCTTCATTTTGAACTGAATCATGAATATAAAGTGTTATGATATTTTTTTATCCT